>NW_015554135.1:184459-200793 GCF_001515605.1 Sinocyclocheilus anshuiensis
TTCTTCTATGGCATCGTGAAGCACCTTTATTTTTAAGAGTGTATGTCCATTTTATTATTTGACTACAGACCTACAGCACAATAATTAATTTTACACAAGACAGCACACAACTGCATGACAATCAATTGTAGTTCAATGCAAGCCTGATCTCACTGACAAATCCAGCGAGGCATCTCCTCTGTGTGTCTCTCCAGGCTAGATAAACAGATGTTGATGTAGCTTAACAGTTAATACGTCTGGCCGTGGCTGAGCCCTGTGCCAGGGGCCGAGAAAAAGAGAGAGATGTGGCACAGGCTAAATATACTGGGAAAAGGCCAGGCTGGAAGACAGTCCTTAAAATACCACTAAAATTCACACCCAGCCTACTTGTTAAATATTTACCTCAGCCTTACTCTCTGTCCTTCCCAAATGCAAATGTTAAAGGTCTTACAAGGTAAGGAAGGATCACTGCTGGGCACAGACACAAACATATCAAACCTGTTTCAACCTAAAAAATGTATGTGCACACAAGCAGGAGTCATGACTGGACACTTTGACAAACACAAACTTCTCCAAGGCTGATAGTTAAACTTGCACATCATGAAGTCATTAAAATGTATGAGTTTAGGGTGACCTGTAACTTTGGGGTGAACGAGCAGGAAGGGAAGGAGAGAATGAGACGAGCATAACTGACTGACAGCAAGGGACTCACTGTGTTGTTTTCAGATGGAGGTTGGAAGGAACAGGCCAGCCAATGTTCTCATTAGGGCCAAAAGTGCCATAAAGGAGGAGAGATACAGCGTGAGGTGAAAGAGGGGTGAGAAATTGAAAAGTTGCTGTCCAGATTCTGGGGAAAAAGTGATTTCCTTTTCTTTCTGTTAAAGAATCAGATGCTCAAACTGTGGCAGTATTTCCCAACCCTTACACAACCACATAAGTAAAGCTTAAGTGCCTCTTCATCACTACCAAACCAGAACTATGTTCATTTCAACTCATATTATACTGGATATCATTTAGCATTATCATATTATTACCAGTATCACTTAAAACATTTACTTTAGAAGAAAAATGTCATGAGATATAAAGTAATTTTTTCTGAAAATATGCATTGAAATTGAGTCTAGCCCAATGGGGTAAGAAAAATAAACTTATTTTCCCTTTTAATTTTCCCTATTAGCAGATATGTTTCTGTAAATTGATCCTGCCGGGCATAAAAAGTGCAAGCTATAATTGCTCTGAGCTGCTTCTAGTGTCTCTCTTGATCACCCATGACACATTTGATTTCTTTTCTATTGTAAGAGCCTATTAAAAATAGGCACCAATAAAAGCGCATTGATTCATGCAGGATTAGTCCATTGGACAGGAGTTTTATCATGGCCACAAAATCACCAACTCCCTTCTGTCGCTCTCACGCACACACTAACGTGTGTAGCTGCAGTCATATGGACCATGATTTGCCAGCTTTCCACTCAATAGTCTGCTGATGGTGCCGTGGGCCTGGGTGGGCTACAGAGCGAGTGCGTGCATGGGGAAAGCGATGCCCAGAACTGCTTAAGCGGTCTGGTGGTGGGCAGAGGATGAGCTCCCCAGTGGAGTTTTGTACAGTACCCAGACCTGGATCAGACACTTGGCGGTCACGCCGCGGTAGTGAGCTCAGGCCACACATTTATCTCTGAGAGCAGAGAGCCGCTGCGATTGATCAGCTGTGGAAGAGGAGGCGCTACGGTCCAGCACAACACCAAACAATCTGCAACAGCAAGGTTAGCGACACACACAGCTAACAACAAACACAGGACAGAAAGCCAAATTAGTTTAAACCACACAGTATACAAACACATGATTTAAACAAATATTTAAAAGCAAATTCAGTTTTTAAAGTGCACATAGCCCTTTAAACAAACCATTGCAGTGTTCAACAGAATCTGATCTCATTGCCACGATGAAGATCTCTTAAAATAAACTTTTCACATCACCGCACCACTTAACACGAGTAACATGCGCCTTTTTGACCAAAAGTCTTGCAGATAGCATCAAATAAGGAAATTTTACTATTTATTAATTTGTACATAATATCTAATGTGTAAAATTATTCATGTTTAAATGTCATGATGATGCTTTTCACTGGTATTAGCATGGTTTGATACATTCAGAATTCCTGAATTGGAATTTAGGATGCAAATATTATGCAGAAGCAGAATTAAAATGAACTGAATTCTGAAAAACTGTAATTTTAGCTAGAAAAGTCAAAGGCAAACTTTGAATGCTGGCTTGACAAAGACTTGTTTCAGTGTTTCGGGGGGAAAAACTACATTTGAAGATTTATAGGCTACATTAGACAGAGAAATGATAGATATAGTAATGGGTTGGTTATTTACTAAAACTAGTAAATCAAATTTAATAGACTGAATTTTGTGTTGGAAGAATACTTAATTTTTTAAAAGTGAATTACCTGCATTGAATTTCCTAGAATCCCTCTTACTGTCATTTCAACTCTACTTCCTGTCGGGTGTAGCCAATTAAATTCAACATTCAACTTATGAATTAAAAGGAAGCAAATTCTTCAATTCTGAATTTTGCATAACCCTGGGATCAACTGCTGGTACTGTGGCAATACTAATTACCATGAAACGCAGATTCCTATTATCGTCTCAAACCAAATACCAAGGCCAATATCTGAAATCAGACACTAAAAGATCGAAAGGTCTCAGCCTCAAATCCTCTTAATCTCAGTAAGAAACACAAATGAGATTGTGTCATTCATCTACACAGGGGCTCATACAGGGGTGTTCAGTTTGACACATGCTCACAGCAATGCATTTCAAAGATTCCCCTCTGTCACATAATCAATCACACGCAGGACTCAGAGGCTCACACAATGAAAATCGACCTGGATTTTCATGCATACATTAGCGGTAGGTGTACAGTATACGTTCAAACGTTTAGGGTCAGTAAATATTATTAGAAATTCATACTTTTAATCAATTTAATGCATCCTTCATTAATAAAAAACGTATTAAAAACATAAAAATTATATTTCAAAGAAATGATTTTCCTTTGAACTACATATCAAGAATTCTGGATAAAATGTTTCACAGTTTCTACAAAAATATTAAGCAGCACAACAGTTTTCAACATTAATAAAAAATAAGAAATGTTTCTTGAGCAGGAAATCAGCATATTAGAATGATTTCTGAAGGATCATGTGACACTGAAGACTGGAGTAATGATGCTGAAAATTCAGCTTTGCCATTAAAGCAAAGGGAATAAATTATAATTTAAAACAACATCAAAACAACACAACAAAACACAAACAAACACAAAACACAACAAAACAACAAACACAAAACCCAAAATAAAAAACAAAAAAACAGCTATTTTGAATTCTAATATTTCACAATATTGCAGTTTTACATTTGCATTTAAGTGTTATACTTTAGGCATTACCACCTACATTACTGCGCACACTATAATTTGGGTTTATAAATCTCTTTCAAATGGATACTGCTCTCAGCTATTGATGTAGATCATCGAACGAACACCGTGCAGCTTTTGTGTCAGTCAGTAAATAGCTATTATTGAACATTTACCACACGACATATTTACATTTGATTTGTGCACAGCTGGAGATGCATTCATGTAGACATCTATTTTAACAAAGTTTTGTGCTGTTACTGTACCCAGAGGGATTGTTGAGTGCTGCCTATAGAATAGATAACCAACCTACACAGTTGATGTAAGATATTCTTGTTTACCGACCTGTGTCGTCGTGCTATGCAAACTAATTCCTGCATGTTAAAAGCCCCTCACTGAGTTCAGAGGGTTTTTTTAATGACTTCTAATTCCTCTCATCACTAGGCGACGTGCACTTGCAATTCAGCATACCAGCCTTTATTAAACACACAAACACTTTTCCCTCATTATAGCTTCAGTCCGTGTCAGGTTACAGAGGAAGGAGTTCATGTGTCATTTCAGTGCTCAACCATCATCAACCATTCATCAATGTGCTTCTTTAAAATGAAGAGAAAGGGGAAAAAAAAGGAATAAACCAAGAGAGAGAAGGTTGTTTGAAAAGAAGTATATCTTGCCCTGTTACCTCCTCACTGCTGAAGTGCATTGTGTGTGCAGGTGCACATGTGTAGCCAGCTGTGAGACAACAATAACCAAAAATAGGCTGAGAAATGGCGCTGAAATAGACGTGTGAACGGGCCTGCTGTGACATCTCTCTTGTCGGCATTAGTCATGTGAGTCCCTCCGGTTCCATAACACCTCCCCAGGACCCAATCCCGTTCTTCCGAGCCTTTCCACACAAAACATGGTGCTATTTCCAGCCCTCAGCAGGGACTACGGCATGTCTCGCCACACTGACTCGTTAAAGATGGCTGAGAAGAGTCTGTATCAATCTGAAAATCATAGACGTGATGTAAAAGGACAGTGGCTTAAAGGAACAGTTCGTCCACAAATTCTGTCATTATTTATCATTTTTGAAACATTATTTGACATTGTCATTATTTACTCCCCCTTTTGTTGTTCTAAACCCAAATTTCTTTCTGCTGTGGAGACATTTTGAATAATGTACTGATTCCTGGAATTACTATGGAAAGGAAGTGAGGCTTTAATAATGAGCTTCAAAAAGGACATAAGCACAATAAAAGTTCCATAAAAGTGGTCATGCTCTATATTTCAAATCTTCTGAAGCCATAGCTTTGTGTACGGAACAGACTGAATTTTAAATCATTATTAACTGAAATTCCTGTAATCTGCCCTTGAGTTGCGAACTAATTTCTTTAGACTCATAACTTTAACAAATCTTTTGTCTGAATGATTCATTCTTGATTTGATCCAGTTCTCAACTCAAAGATCTGACTGGTTAACAGCCGGAGGTCACAACTAAAATTTTTGTCTCACAAAGCTATCATTATGGTTTCGGAAGACTTAAAATATAGCACATGAAGTTATATTAACCACTTTTGTGATGGTGTTTTTGCATCATTTTCAAAGCTTGAAAGTTTCGATCCACAATGAGGCTTTCATGTCATTATTCACTGAAATTCTTGAAATCCACCCTAATTCTCCTTGAGTTCATGACAAAGCTTTGGTTTGTGAACAAACTGTTCTTTCACTCTGATCCTTTTAATGAATCTGTTGTCTGAATGATTCATTCATGATTTGATCCAGTTCATAACTCACTAACACGATATGGTCGGTTAACAGCTCACTGGAGGTGAACAATGACTATAGTTTTGGTCTGTTTTCACATGAAGCTATCATACCGCTTCAGAAAACTAAAATATATATATATATATAGCACCCAAATCACATGGACCATGTTTATAATACTTTACTTTTTAAAATTAAGTTTATGAGAGTATTTTACACTTTAAACATAATTTAAATTGAATGACCATGGTAAGACGATCCTCTAATTCTTATAAGGGTTGTCTTCAAGACACCACTTGTACTTAATTAATCCCATAATACTCCACAGGTAGAAAGAAAAAGAAATTTTAGGAACTATGGAAAGATGATATAATGTGAAATCATATCATGATGAGTGAATTAATGCAAGCTGCAGGAGGGCTTGTCAGTTGCTTTCTGGTGCTTTATAGCAACGCAGCGGTGCCACAAACTACAGCAAGAGCCTGGCGAAAGCGACTGTTGACTTTCGGCACTTCATAATCGAATAACAATTGTGCAATTTGAGATTTAATCTACATATAACTCTCCCTCTGCACATTCTCCAGCATGAGGTGTCAAGACAATTTACAGACTTTACATGGTGTTACATGGTTACAGACTTTAATGGTGTGTGCTAGGGTACTCTATTTCCATATTAGCTGGCCTATCTTAGTGGCAGTCTTGCACGGCGAGCGGCGACGAGCTCATTTACAGCGGAGGGTGGATCTGGGTGAAATTAGAGTAGATTACCATATTTAGATTTATTAGGTGCCCGTCACCGTGGAAACGGAGGAGCGTAGCAGCTTCTCGGGGAGGTGCGAACGTTTGATATGATTAACATCTGTGATGGATGAGCTGTCCAATGGCCCTCAATTAAACAATAACTATTCCACAGGCTGGCCAATGACAAAGAAAGTCAAACAGTGTGTGCAAGTGCCTCGCTGCCAAGTCAGCTGTCCACAGCTTGATGCAATCAGCATTGAATGGTCGGCGTGCAGCCTCTACTTTCACATTGGAGGACAAAGATAGTCACTTAGATTGGACTACTGGGGACCCAGAGGGAACAGACAATCTAGCACTGTGGGATTTCACTACAGTGAGGGTAAAGAAAGGAACTAGCAGTTATGTATGAGGAATTTTAGTCCAAGCAAACACGCATGGAGCACCACATGTTCTTAAAGGGTTAGTTCACCCAAAAATGAAAATTAGGCTGCGTTTTACTCACCCCCGAGGCATCCTAGGTGTATATGACTTTCCTCTTTCAGACGAATCCAGTCGGAGTTATATAAAAAATTGCCTTTGATCTTTCAAGCTGTTTAATGCCACTCTTCTCAATGCGGGTGTTGCATTGCTTCAGTCCAAAAGAACTTAAATAAAAATCGCCCATCCATAAAAAAAAGTGTCTCACACAGCTCCGGGGGGTGAACAAAGGCCTTCTGTAGCGAATTGATGCATTTTTGTATTAAATTGCAATTAAATTGCTTGAAAGATCAAAGACAATTTTTAATATAACTTTAATATAAACATAAAATAAATGTTTAATAAATAACATTTATTTTTTAATAAATGTGCTCTACTGAGGGAATAAAGTACAAGAGGCTATGCTACATTATGAGTTAAAGGCTGTTGTAAGGCATGACACTTAGCTCCTTCAGCTGTGAATATATTAACAATATAACACAGCTTTGAGTGCCATATTGAACTCAAAACAGTTTTGAGATAATGAAACATTTGGACTCCATTGATTGGAATAATACATTTTCATTTGTGTCCTGAACAGTTTAACATAAAACTACCATGAGTCAACTCGTGTAGTGGAAACCTAACTAATAAGTCCCAATAGGTATAAAGGAATAGTTCACCCAAAAATGAAAATCTGCTGAAAATGGTTTCTCTGCAGTGAATGGGTGCCGTCAGAATGAGAGTACGAACAGCTGATAGAAACATCACAATAATCCACAAGTAATTCACACGACTCCAGTCCATCAATTAACATCTTTTGAAGTAAAAAGAAGCATGTTTATAGTAAACAAATCCATCATTAAGGCCTTTTAACCTTAATCCATCACTACTGGCCAAATTATGAGTCCATAATCCATAATGTTTCCTCCAGTGAAAAAGTCCTTCCCCTCTTGTCCTGTCACATCATGAATTTTAGCTGGAAGCAACGGTTTGAAAAACGTCCAAATGATGGCCACAGCTTTTCACATCACAAGATGTTAATTGATGTACTGAAGTCACATGGATTACTTGTGGATTATTGCGATGTTTTTATCAGCTGTTTGGACTCTCATTCTGACGGCACCCATTCACTGCAGAGGATCCACTGGTGATCAGGTGATGTAATGTTACATTTCTCCAAATCTGTTCTGATGAAGAAACAAACTCACTTGCACCTTGGATGGCCTGAGGGTGAGTATTTTTAGCAAATTTAGATTTTTGGGTGGACTATTCCTTTTAGTATCCTTCTTCTACAAGATATAGTCCCTGACATTGAACCTTGTATTGACCAATCAGCAACTAGAACCAGAACTCTTTGTTTTATAAATCTAGAACAGAATCTCCAGAAAAGTGCCACACCAGGGTCAGTGGAATCCATTTATATGACTTTCACTCAATATCACCACTGAACAGTGCCATGATGTTTTTGCAGAGACAATCTCCTTGGAGCACCTGGGTTTGAGTGTCTTCCTCAAGGGCACAATGGTGTTCGCTTTATTCTTGTGGGAATAAAACCAGCAACCTTTCAGTTACCAGCCCAAACTGTGACCACAATACCACAGCTAAGCTCTCGATTCAATTCAAAATTAAATACAGATCACATGGGGTGATTTTTAATTCTATGTGGATCATAACCTAACATCTCAGGCTGCCTGCATCATGTGTTTAAATACTTTAATAATGTCATGCATGAGGATTAAGAGTTTTCATAGACTCCTGCAATGAATCCAAAAGAGCTCTTCTTATGGAAGAGAGATAAAGTGAAGCAAAGAAAGAGTCCATATGATATCACAGCAGATGTCCCACATCTACTGCAAGTGCGTGACCTTTCTGAAGTTGTGCCCGTTGTTTATGCAGTCAGTCCAAAGGGTGACAGATGGGTTCACACTTTACTCTGTCTCTTAAATTTTATGAGAGGATCTATTAGAATATGTCATCTTCTCCACTCGGCCTTGTCAGTGGAGAGATTCGGTCATGATCACAAGGCCCCTATATTCACAGTGTGTTAAGTGAGAGGGATTAGCAAGTTTTCAATGAGAGAGGAAAACAAACTTCTCTGGTTTCACAGAAGGGGGAATTCACAATCTTTATGAGGAAGGAGACTCATTTTGAATGTAATGAAGACAGGAACAACAGAAGATTATGAATAGGAATGAGTGCATTAACCTTTACATAGGGAAGAGTGGGGTAAGCTTAAGTCACTTTTTACTTAAGTTGTCCTTTAAGCAAGGAGAAATGAGATAGAGGTCAAACTAATACATCTAATTATATTTCAGGAAGTCTGTTATTAAATGAAATAAAAGAGCAGGAATCTATAAGACAGGGACATGTAAAGAAAAGGTGTAATTCTAAAAGTAATATTTTGCTGCGTATTAATTGCAATTTTTTTAAACCAGAGAGGAAAAGGTTTAACATTCAGCATATTTAAATATAATAAAATGTTAAATATAATAATAATAATTTAATAACAATTAATATTATGAATAAATAAAATAATACTTTTTTAATTTAATAATTATTTTTTAAATATTTTCTTAAATAAAAGCTTAAGATGTTTTAACATTTTATAATAGCATTTATAATAGTATTTAATGCATTTGGAGGCAACTTAACACAGCCTAATAGTCCCATACACTAAATATTCCATTTTTTAAGACACATCTTACCCCACTCTCTCTAGTTTATTGCAAAATTGTTTAATTTCAGAGGTTTATAAACTCTCTATAGTTTAACCAATATTACAATTCTGGCCGATAACAATGAGACAGAATTTCTTGCATGTTTTGGCCAGTAATTAAAATTCAAACATGTTGAATGCTACATGTGAATTTAGGCATCACAGAATACAGTATGAAAAAACTGATTAATTTTTGAGATTTCTACATTGTTATACGTTATTAAATTATTTGTTTTTAACTTAAACGAGCATTATATGAGGGCAAATTTAACTTAAATGTAAAAACAGGAGAAATGCCCAAATCGAAAATCGACCAATAAATAAACAACAAATCTCTAATATAGACTGATAACCGGTATGGTATGGTAGGTAGGTAGGTATGTATATCTTGCATGAAGACTTCTACACAATCAGATACAGGTTATACATATGTAACTCGAATGTTTCTGTATTTCACTTTTATGAATCAGAAAATTATTCAAAAACAAAACGCAAGTACACGCTGCTTTCTCAGTGTTCCCACACAGACCATTAACATAAACTGGCCAAATTTAGATATGATTATCTTGGCTTCCAATTTACAGAACAACAGATGTTCAGCTGCACATGCTGCCAAGCTACCCAAATAACCTTTTTTTGCAATGTCAAAGTCCAGCAAGTAACACTGAAACGTAGAGGGCTGAACCTAACAGCTTCATTTGCCAGTAGGTGATGCCGTGGCTGTCTCCAGTCCCCTTCATCAGGCCTTTATGCGTAATGAGCCAGAAGGGGACAGAGTTCAGAAGAAGTTCAGCTCACTGCTGATCATGTTTTCCTCACATTCTGGCAACTGCAAACACACTGAAGGCCCTGTCATTGTAAAACCCTTCAATCTACTGGTCCAAGCTGGCCTCTTATATAAGCTATAACCTTTCGCACTGAAGATCAATTCTCTGTCTAAAGGAAACAGAAAGGTGCTGGAGTAGTTAAGGAGGTTCCTTTGCAAATATATAGTGGTTTGCCAAGCACATTTAGCCATATTTTGCTGCATTGCAGCAAATTTACCATATCAATTGCGAGTTTGACGCAAATAAATAGTGTTCTCCTTTACACATGGATGACCTCAGAGGAAACACTTGGCTCCTCTATTGATTAGAAATTTTGCTCCATTACACTGTGTCTTTCATATTTTAAGTTTGTGTGTTTGACAAGCAGTGTCTCAAGGAAACAAGGCTGATATTTAACAGTGCAGTCAAGTCTCAAATCAGGGACTAATCTTCTAATATGGCTTATTTCTGCCTTGGGCCTGACCCAAAATGCTTATTGATATGCCCTCCTCGAAATCCTGATTTTTTAAAAATCTCTTTGTCAAAGCAGACCTGTGCAGAAAGGTTTCATCCCCTGATATAAATCTCCATTTGCACTGTGACAGAATGAGTGAGCCCTTACATAACTTAACCTCTTTAAGTCCACTGTGAATGACAGTCGTGCCTTTGCCAACAGACAGGAATTTACTTGTTCTGAAACAAAAATGTGCGTGTGTGTGTGTGTGTGTAAGACTGCTAAAAGTTAAATAACAGGAGCAGCATTTGTACCCCATGGAGGGGAAAAAGCAGCTGATCACTATTTGATTCTTTCTTATATTTATTAAATCTCCTTAATATGTCTAGCATATTCTTGAATCATTTAAATTTCTTAATGTTATGTCACTTACAACTAGGGTGCAACAAAGGGCCTCATACTTTTCCTCTTATTATTTTTCTTTGTAAACAAATACACAGTGAAAAAAAGGTCCTTAACCTTCAGAAAATGTTGAAGTTCAAACTCAAGAAGTCAGATGAAATATTATTAGCCATTTTATTTTCTATTCATTTTTAATAATGTTCGCAATGCTGTTATCAAAATGTATTAACAATAATTAATTAATTTATTAATTAATTTAAATATTTTAAATAGATACATTAATATATTATATAATAATAATAATAATATAGTAATTACATATACACACACTGTATTAAAATTATATTTGTAATTTATAGATAGATAGATAGATAGATAGATAGAATTTAAAAATATAGCAGATTGAATGTCAATATCTTAATGTCAACATCAAACATTACAAAAAACATTGCATATCTCCATTTCTCTTTAATATTCCTCTGATATGTATTCTGCAATAATTATAATTTCATAGAAAACCTTATATAACCTATAATTAAATTTTTTAGATAACCTTGAAAAAAAATTACTTGAGTAATAAAACCGAGTAATAAAACACTTGAAGTATTTTACCTTAAATGAAATAGCTGCAGTTGACTTAAAAAAAGGAATGCAATATAAGACACCACAGGTCATGGCACCACTAAACAAAGCAGTGATGCTACAGAATTGTCACCATTATGTAAGCATCACAATGGATGTAAAATAATAAGAATACCTTAGCATTTGACTGGAAGGAAAGACATTACGTATCTTTTTAGACTGGCTTAAGTTCTTCTTAAACATGAATTAACCCCAAGCTGTTGTCCTGCAAGCACTTCTGTTGCTATGGACAACATGAGAATGTCTTTTTTCAGTGCTCTTTCTCTGTTAAAGGTGACAATATAAATGTTTCAGAAGGAAGGGTGTGACTAAGCCCTGTAATAAAGGCTGTAATTAAATTCACTGATTCCAACTCCAGTTCTCATACGGAAAACTAAATATAACCTTAATAGAGACCTGCAACTCTAATCAGCTTCTCACAAGCCTGAGTCACTGCATTGTAAGAGCAGTGTTTAATCCTTTATTTAAATGCTAAGCACTTTTGTTTGAGGCCACTGCTGTCTTACAGAATCATGTCACTCTCTATAAAATGCTGCTGAATGCTACAGGGGGAAAAAAAACATGCATTATACTACAAGTGACTGGATTCAGTTTTTTTTTCTTGGTAAAGTTCCATACATTTGTCAATGTCTTACAATAAAAGGACAAATTTAGTCGGGAACCGACAAAAATGCATGGGACATTCTGTCACATTATGATTATCCTATGTTTTCTGCAATTTAAAGGAATAGTTCATAAAAAAATGCTGACAATTTACTCACCCTCAGGCCATCTAAGATGTAGATAACATCATCTGAACAGATTTGATGAAATTTAGCATTACATCACTTGCTGACTAATGGATCCTCTGCAGTGAATGGGTGCCGTCAGAATGAGAGTCTAAACAGCTGATAAAAACATCTCAATAATCCACAAGTAATCCACACAACTTGAGTCCATCAATTAACGTTTTGTGAAGCGGAAAGCTGCATGTTTGTATGAAACGAATCCATCATTAAGGCATTTTAATTTCAAACCGTCCCTTCAGGCTAAAATCAGCAATACATAATATTATTATTATTATTATATTATCATACATAATAACACTTCCTCCAGTGTTTAAGTCCATCCCCTGTTGTCCACTCACATCAAAATAAACTGTTTTAGAACTTTTAATTTTTGGGTTAACTATTCATTTAATTCAGTTCACTTTAATTTTGTTTTTTTTGACTACATAATTTACATCTAGATATTTAAAAAATGTTTTATAACTTGATCTTGCAAGATTTGTATCAGCTCTTAAGGATTTACTCCTGTCTTTACTATTGCTACAGTTACAATCCTGAGGCTTGTGCTCAAGAAACTATGAATTTCCTTCAGCCTTGCCCTCGCATGACTTTAAAAAGGGGAACCAAATGTGAAGACATTTAAAAGATAAGTGTGGAGACATGTGTGATTGAAATTTGATCAGATCGTGCCATCCTTCTCCTGAGGAAAACAAGCCTGAGCTGTTTGGATCTCACAGTGGTAACTTCCCATCATGCTATTAGAAACATCGGTCATTAAAAATCTGCCATTGCAATCTGTTAATAACAGTGTTTGTGTTGCAATTGAAACCTCATGATGAAATTGTTTTACTCACCAGTAAAGGAGGCTGAAGAACAGCAGAAAAAGGCACACAGACACAGACCATCCACTCGCCTTGACTCCAAACCATTTCAGAATGTCGACTAATGGCTGCATGATGAGATCGGTCACTCTCACCGCTGGATTTCTGCGCACAGAGAGGAGACGCTGACAAATTAAATGCACTTGGAGTTCAATGTATGTTATCTACACACTGTAACATCACAATATAACACATCAGATCTTATCAGATCTTAATAAAACAAGATAAGTAAATGAAAATATAATATCAATAAAAGCTATTTATTAACCGTCTTTCATAAAAAAAAGGTAATGCTTTACAATAAGGTTCCATTTGTTAATATTAGTTAATTATTTAACTAATTAGTTAACATAAACTAACAATAAAAAAAATGCTTCTATACCATTTATTAAGCTTAGTTAATATTAATTTCAACATTTCAACATTATTAAAGTTGTATCTTACTATTAATTGACCTGAGCTAAGATGAACTAACAATGAACAGTTGTATTTTTAGTAAGTAATGTTAACACAGATAAATAAATACTGTAGCAAATATATCTCTCATTTTTAATTAACGTTAGTTATTGCATTAACGGTAACTAATGGGACTAGGGGTGTGACGAGACACTTATCCCACGAGACGATACGAGACACGAGACTGGGTTCATGAGAACGAGACGAGACGAGACGAGATTTTTAGACTTTTTAAAAGAAATCCTCAATGATGAAATATATGGGGGAAAATAGTATTTTATTCAACTGAAAAACACAAAATGCAAAAAAGTAGGTGCATTTTGAAATCACCTTGTACTTTATGAAATTAAACATATATTTTAATTAATTAATTTAATTAATTGTTACCAAATTCTGTGTTTTAGCATGGAATACCTTTACAGTTCTGTGTATGAGATATACTTCAAAATGCTCATGAAGTGACTCTTCATGAGCAGTTCTGAAGATGTTGTTCGTGTGTTTACGTCCTCATTTAGTGAGACGGCAGACGCTGAAATCACCGCGAGTGTCAGGCATGCTTCAGTGTGTGTGTAGTAAATGAAACCGCGCGTCTGCGCCATTCATAAACAGAGACAGGCCTAACATGCAGGATTCATATTTAAATCGACTTTTGTTAACTTTTTGTTTTGTAAACTTAATGTTTACAGATACTAGTCCATATCGTGATTTGTTTTAAGTGTAATGACCTACTTTTGATTAATTCATTAAAAATTTTACAAATTCCGTGACATTCCACGTTAAACTGTGAATTCTGTTTTTATGACTGGATAAAGACTACACTGCGTAATTTTCCCGCTTATCATGCGGCCACTTGCCTGAAGTGAACATAAAATATCTCACATACCACCACTTGTGAACTAGCCAGTGTAATGCAAATATATCTGAAAGGTCTGTGAGAGGATATCATCACGTTCTCGCGAGACCAGTCAGATCTCGCGAGACACATCGGATCTCGCGAGATCTTGTCCCACGAGATCTCGTCACACACCTAAATGGGACTTTATTGTAAAGTATTACCCAAAATAATGACAATTTTACATGCATCCATTAATTTTGGCACTTGATGATGAACACACAACAAAGTCACTCCAAAGAGAACACAAAAAGAAACACTTCAAACGGGATATATGTGAATTACGTTGCTAAAATGCACGGAGCAACATAGTTTATTGTAAAAATTGAAATCGCATCATATGACCCCTTTAAGGTAAATACAGAATGTAAATGGTTAACAAGCTCACAATTTGCAATGGTCAAGAACATCTGTAGAAATACATAAACAAAATAAAGCGTTATAAAAACAATAAAACTGCATGCAACCAAAACAACACAACACTTACGGTATACTTACTCATGCAAGTCAGTACAAAGATTAATCATTTTACTTTATTATAAACAGAATACAATTCGTTTCAATTAGGTAATGCTAACTCACTTCAGTGTGCAAAAAAAAAACAATCAGATTCCTCCAACCTTCTTAGTTGAGCACTTTTCACTGCTTTAGACATGTATTTGTCTCTAGACATGTTTGATGCTCTAATATTTACACTAGTCACATGTGGTTTCACGATTTCTCTGACATTTCTCTAAATCCCGACAGGCTCTTGATTGTGAACAAGAGGCCTTGAGATATAACACATGTCTGAGTTCTCATCATTGACATTGTGAAGATGCTCTTCCATGACAGTGTGGAGGTACAGTAAATCTCCAAGGAAATGTAGGCTAAAAAAAGACAGTATCTCCCACAAGAGCTGTCTACCTGCCAGCGCACACCGGGTAAAGGTAAAGAACGCTTACATTCTGTTAACACTTTTAGTTAATGCTTACATTCTGTTAACTGTTAACAGTGAAGTTCTTGTCACACTTTAGCACTCATGTTTGTGAAGTTGTTTTTTTTTTTGTAACAGTCAGCTGTCTGTGAGTATGGCTAACATTATATTATCAATAACTGTTAGACCAATAGTCTGAGATCATGTAAGGACATCAACCTGTGTGCAAAAGGGCCAATCACAATTTCGCAATAATGCCAGATAAACTTTTAAAAGACAGGCTAATGTGACACTATGCATGATTCTCAGTGATTCTTATACTTTAATTCATAAAGCAGAATGTGAGTTTCGACAAATATTACATGCTTACTTGTTGATAAAGTAAAGATCGGAGCTATAAATAATAATAATCACCTCAAAGTATATATTAACATAAAGTGAAAAGTATGTCACATAATCAACCAAACAAATCAATCAATAAAAATGTAAACAAACACATTATTTCCATTTAATTACATTTAATTTATTTATTTTCAAATATGACTTGTAAGTCATTCTACAAAAATTCGATTTGGCAGTGCTTGGGTCACTGCTTAATTCTGGTACATCTGTGCACACTATGTGATCGTGAAACTCCTACGAAATTCAAGACTGTTTATAATTTACTGACAACATTGTGTTACAGTTTTACCAATACAAATATTAAGAATAAATTCAATACTTTCGATGCACTCTCTTGTGTCACCTTCCCCCTGTTGTTTTGTAATAGAATCCGTACAACAGATTACGTAATAAAATGACCGAGCAGCGAAAATGCACTCTGCTAATAATGTTTGCTGTTGCTTGAGTTGCTAAATCTGGGTTACAGTGTTAGTAAATGATATAAGCAATGCGCTTACCCCGTGTTTGACAAAAACCACTTGCAATGACACTCTGAAGCGTTCTGGAAAATGTAGTTTTTATGCGGCTGAAAAAAAAAATTCCCACGCAATGCTTTGTGGTACTTGTAGTTTGCAATGATGGCTAGGGGACCACACACAAGAAATGTTCTTTATTTGAATACAGT
>NW_015554135.1:200803-209036 GCF_001515605.1 Sinocyclocheilus anshuiensis
TTTTTTTACTTTATGCAAAATTAACAATTAACAAACAGTGTTACAGTCTAATCAAATTCATTTATGAAATGCCCAATGTATTAAAAAGGGATAATTCCATAAACATTGAAAGTAGTCATAGGCGTAGCTTGACGTTTGAGCTTGGGGGGGCCAAACCGAACCGGTGGATTTGGTCAGACGTACTTTTAAACACATTTTAGTTTTGCTATAGTAACGGCTGCGTCCTGTGGATCACCTTTATCTGATTGTCCGGGCCCGGAATCATCAAGCACTGCATTAATATCTAAATCTGAGTTTTTCGTTGTCTCCAGATTTCTCTGCAGTTCGTGTATGTTGTTAAAAACGCGGAACATCATTTTATTCCACACACCGTTACCGTTAAGTCTATTAAGTCTATTATCCACCAAAATGCAGATTCGTCACGTGACAATTCTTACGCAAATGAGATTGAGGGAGACGTTAAGTTTGTTTTGATTTATTAATTTACTTACAATAACAATTTAAAATGTATTAACTTTTACGTATTAACTTTTACATGTATTATTAACTGCATTATATGCATTTTTACGTTATAAATAAATATTTAGTAAAATTCTTTAATCGCTATGGGGGGGGGGCCAGGGGGGCCCCACAAGCTACGCCCATGAAAGTAGTTGCAAGAGCAAATAAATCAATCTCTGTAATCCGGTTTTGATGGACTTCATGCTGTGCAAATCCAGTGACGTCACTGAGCAGCCACACTATTCATAGTAGACAGAGACATCCAACCTGTGACAAAAAACAATAGATACGAATACGATCGATATTTGAATGCAATAATAAAATCGTACCGTTTTTTTTAAATCAACGTTATTGTTACTATAATACATAATAAAAATGGAGAAAGAGTGTAACACTAGTATCTTTCAACTTTAAAATATTCTTTATGATTTATTTATTATTGTATGTAGTGGAAAAACTCAAATGTTCTGGGCATGGTATTATGGCAATACTAAGTATTTTTGACATTCCATAACAGTAATCTTTGAAAATACCTTGGATACATAAACCATATTGATTAATTAATTAAGTATATATTAAAGTACCACGGTATTAACATATAATACCATCATTATACCATGGTATCATCGCAGTAAGGGAAGTGATACATGTAATATCAATAGTACTTTGACAGAACTAGCTGTTTTCAGCTCAGTACTGAGCCCGATCGAGTAGATCGTCGTTTGATTTAAAAGCCCTGTTCAACATGATCGACCGCCTCGTCGTTTGATTACAACGCAAAGTCGCTCCGTTCGCTCGCTCGTTTCTCTCATTGCAACTTTTGCAGGCACTCGCTTCACAGACATGATCACCAGCTGAAGCCAATACCTGCAATTTGGCTCTTTTTAGAGCCAAAACACTATCGATACCCGTGGAGTTAAGTTGCAGACATCCTTTTTTCCTCACGCAACCCGGGCCGATCATCAAATTGAAATTCTGGATGTGATTTTTCATTCTTTTATCCTTCCTCTCTCCCTGATGAACTGGGTTAGTAATGCAGGAGACCGCAGCGATTCTGTCCGCGGCTCAAGATGGCAGATTTTTATTGAGTTGTGAACAGTGCTGTCGCTTCATTTTTTGCCATGAATAACAGAAATCCTTGCACCGATGGCCCCTGTATACGAAGGTAAGATCTACAGCCCTTACGAGGATGAAATTAATGTCAGACCTGCACATAATTGACTAACTTTATTCACTCTCTCCGCAGAGGTTCATTACCAATCTGTTACTTGTGTCAAGAGAGGATACACTTGTTAAATTATTATTATTTATGAAATCTTAGATTGATATGCTATCAGTTGTTGAATTCGTCCAGGTTTTTTTTGTGGATTTTGACCGAAAGGTATTAGAAACCGCCAACCACCCTGTTTCATTGTGTAATGCTTTCTCTTCATTTAATGTTTATTCTTATCATTACAAAATATCACAGTTTTATAATAGATTGCTGTGTATTCTGCATGCTCATATCATATATAATATATTATATGGATCTATTTAGCTAATATACGAAACAGAAAGTGGATATGAAGCAAACAGGCAGTATGCAGATAAGGCATGATTGTTAAATTAGTAGTTACTTCTTGGATTTGCACTTACTAATTTCTCGTTTCACTGTTATGTGACTTGTTGTTCTATTGATGCTGTAGTGTACAATGTATGTTGTAATGGTTTGGCGTGATTTAGACTAACTAATACACACTGCAGTGTTATGGTGACTAATCATTGTGCAGGAATGCTTTATGGAGAATGAAAGGGAACATCCAGTTTTTACTTTCTTAGCATTTTTTGTTCTGCGTGAGGGGTGAAATTCATCAACAGTCTAAAAAGCTGGTTTTGTTCTCCAGAGAGTAGGCTATCCCGAGGTCACTACAGGGTTAGTTCACCCCAAAATGAATTCTGTCATCATTTGCTTACCTAAACCTCTTTGACTTTTTTTTTTTTTTTTTTCTGTGGGGATTTTGGACAGACATAAGATTCAATGAGTTAAAATGCATGAAAATGAAACTTGTTCTCCAGAGAGTAGGCTATCCCGAGGTCACTACAGGGTTAGTTCACCCCAAAATGAATTCTGTCATCATTTGCTTACCTAAACCTCTTTGACTTTTTTTTTTTTTTTTTTCTGTGGAGATTTTGGACAGAATGTTAGTGACTGGCAGCCTTAGTCACTTTCACTGTAAATAAAAAGACTAAATGAAAGTGAATGGTGATTGAGATCTTTCCAGCCACACAGGTTTGGAATGACATGAGGGTGTGTAAATGATGACGGATTTTTGGATGAACTATCTCTTTATGGCTGTGTCTTGAAACCATATGCTGCCTATTTAGACTGCATACTTGGGCATCATAGGTGCATATGCAGCTTTTTGGGGCACTAGATGTGCCTTCAGTGCTTAAAAATATAGGTAGCTCATTAGGTTTTCAGACACAGGCTTAGTTGTGGTTGAGTTTGATTTCGGATTGAGATTGAATCATATTCCGGTTGGTTTTAGTTAATAATTTGGACAAAGACAAAGCAATTCATGTGCCCCAAAAATGCCAGAGGTGCCATGCCAACCTCAGATTGCATTTTACCTTTTTCAAAATTTTCAGTATTTCTAATGGATTACCCATGCTCCCTCTGCTGGTGATAGCAACTCACACCCTTTTTTTTGTTTTTAATTCAATGTTTTTAAGATTATTTGCTCAAAATGAATGTGCAATACTTTTTAATGTTTGCCTGTTATGAACTATCAACCTAAAGCAAGTGGGAATCGTGCAAACTTTTACTCTTAGTTAATTAGATGATTTTACTTAACACGCCCATGGATGCTGCAGATGGATGGGTGCTAGATAGATTCATCTTGTGGCACTGGTAAAATTTGAAGACCCTTAAGGTAACCATATGGGACATCTAAAGACCCACTTGGTTTAGCCTTCATGTTACTTTAGAGGTTTGCTCTGGATGTTGTGTAAACGGCTTCTCCTATGGGGACGTTCACCGTGAGCCCAAACAAATCCAAGTGAGCTTATTTAAGAAACAATATGTGGGACTTCAGCCAAATTGTTTGCTCAAACGGTAATGCTCATAAGCTGTAAAGAGAGATTTTTCATTTGGAAGTAGTTAACGAAATAGAGATAACATTGTTCTGGTGGTTTCTCTTTCTCTGCTCTTGCTTATTATAGATGCGTGTGCTCAGAATGGAAATGTAGGGCAGCATCACACATTGACTTAACTGTCTAAATGTCTTGTGTGATATTTATGAATGTAATTATGTAATTTTTACACTTCAGATGGCTGGTTATGCAGAAATGTCGTTCTTTTGCTGTTTATCTCTCTTTGTTTCACTTGTAGAGTTGTTTTCTTTGAGTTACAAAAGCTGGAAATTCTAATATGGTGATATTGATATATCATTACCTAACGAATGCCTAATAATTGGTTCATTTGTTGCTTTTTGTGGTTTGAGCAGCCAGTCCAATGTAATGCCAATCTGTGAGTGTATGTGAACACGCATTAAAACTAGATTAAATGTCTGGTCATGCTTGTTTAGCATTTATTTACGGACTCCTCTGCTCATCTCATGGCTGTCAGATGCGTGTATTGTGTCACTAAGGCACATGCGCGCTGTGTTGAGCTCTTTTCAAAAGCAGGAGTAAAAGACCTTTCAGTTTGTGAATAAATATCTGTTACTGCTCCAGTTTAGGGTACAGACTGTCTGTGGAGACGTTTGTAATGCCAGTCCATAGTGAGAGCTCTTTGTTGTTGCCTTTTCCCCTGCACTGATGTGTCTTTGTGGAGCGCTGGGGTGCAGGCCCAATGCTCTGGCTCAATCCCATACGGAAGAGTAATCTGGGGCCAGAGGAGCCTTGGCTCCTGGCCTCGTAACCCACACTGACATGTTGATAAATGTCTGATGTGAGGACCAGGACTACCTGTCTCTACGACAGAAGGAAGCGAAGGTTTAGCTTTGGAATTCTGGAGATGGAAAGACACCTTGAGTCAGACCAGTTTTTTTCTCTTTATATTTAGGGGTCATGTGTGGTGATTTATTAATATTATTTGCAGTATGCTTGATCTTTGAAGGAATAGTTCAACGAAAATGAAAATTCTCTCATTATTTATTCAAAGTCATGCTGTTGCAAGACTTTTTTTCTTTTCTTCCTGGGACGTTAAAGGAAATGTTTCAATTTCCATGCTCCTCTTTTCCATGAAACATAAATATACCCTACTGTTGAAAAGTTTAAGTTCAGTAAATTAACATTTTTATTTAGCAAGGATGCATTAAATTGATAAAAACAACAGACAACATTTCAAATTAATTTTATTTTGAACTTCATTAAAGAATCCTGAAAAAGATGTATCACACTTTCCACAAAAATACATTAAGAAGCTCAACTGTTTTTAACATTGATATTAATAATAAGAAATGCTTCTTGATCAGCAGATTAGCATATTAGAATGATTTCTGAAGGATCATGTGACACTGAAGACTGGAGTATGAAGAATGTCTGCTGGAAATTCAGCTTTGCCATCACAGGAATAAATAATATTTTAAAATCTAAAATAGAAAATAGTTATTTTAAAGTGTAATAATTTTTCACACTATATACATATATTTATAATAATTATTTTTTCCCCCCTGTATTTTTAATCAAATAAATGCAGCCTTGGTGAGCTTAAAAAAAATAAAAATCTTATTAACCCCAAACTTTTGTATGGTAGTCTATAAACAGAAACTGTTCTCTCCTAAAAGGACCTAAAATAAAAGCACCATCAAATTGGTCCATATGACTTCTGAAACCAATCTTTTACAGAACCGGTATAATGGTCTAAGCCATATGATTAGTTGTTCTTTGACCTGTAGATGATCTCTGCCAACTGTTTTTGCTTTTCAGACCTTTGGAAACTTTCTTGGTTCCCCTGAGTTTGAATTCACGCCACCATCTCCGCTTGACGACTGTCTGCGTCATAAATTTCATAAAGCAACTGTTCCAACATGTCTTTCTGTTTTGTTTCTGTTCTGTTTGATAGATTGTCCCTAACTGATCTTAACCCATGCCTAAGGTCCAGGGTCATTGCCAGTTGAGAATTGCAGGAAAATCTATAAGTTTGGAGGTCATTGCCCCTGAGTGAGTTTACATTGTTGCCCTCCTCGATCAAGAGGAAGTGCTTCTTTGCGAGTACACTGAAGCATTGTGACACCGGTCTCCGTTTGGTAGATGGACAAATGCCTGGTTCTCATAGCCATCCACGTTTGAAAACCACAATGGCTGTCCAGGTCATTGGTCACTCTGGAAATAGTGTCCTTACAGGACTTTTTGCCTCACCATGGGTCAATGAATGAACCGCAGTCTTACTGAATGTGATTATGCTGTCCTCATCTTGTGCTCCTTTGAAGCCTGAGGGACATTTGAGCTCTCAGAACCTCAGTGGGGAAATGGCTCACAGGTGTGCCCTGGTGCACAAGGGAGCAGACTTGTGAGATAGGGGGGTTGGTTAGTTAATGAGGTCTGTCCTACTGACAGAAACCAAAAATGTAGGGGAAAACGGGGCTTTGTGTTATTGACCAGGATGAGCTCATTCATTTTATGTGGGTATTTATTTTTCATGTGAAGTGTACCAATTTTCCATGTTTGGATAGAAACTGAAATGTACAATATGAGTGCATTGACAGCATCTAAGATGTATAGACATTATGAATGTCTGATTTTAGAAAAGTGCTAATCTTTATAAACTCTCTGTTTGGATTGTACCACCGCTAGTGAACAAGTTCAATATTCCAACACAATCTCATAATGTGTCTCTCATTATCAATAAATGACTGTCTGAGAAAAACATGGTTAATGGCAAACTTATTTATAAATGAAATCCAGATAGGAGTATTAAAAGTCATTTGCACTCTGTGTATGGCTATAATTATCTTCAAAGCTCAACAAGTATGAAATATAAACAGTGGATGTTTTGGTATAGCATGTTTTTCTCATTAACTGATTTGTGTTAATGTGACGACACAGTGACGTTGACCTCTAGAAGCCTCACAGAATGAAACTGTCAAATTAAGTATGTGTTGTTAAATGTGATGGCCTTAGATATTTCATTCATCTCTTTTATTATAAATACAATAAAAACAAACTCTGAATCCTGTTAATTCAATATTCTATAAACCTCTGTATGTCTCTGAAGTTGTTGGAGCAGAGAATTTAAGAAAAAAAGATAGAATTTTTGGGGCTGTAAGTGTGTTAATATATTTAACTGTAATTTTTAATACGATTAGGGAATATTAAACCATAATACTAATATCATAACAATTTTTCATTATTCTTTATAAGTGTTGTCTTAGTATTATTTATATACTATTAATATTTTTATTAGTAGTATTTTACTTTTAGTTTAAGTTTGAGTCATTTTTGGGGTGTCTTTGTCATTTCTATTCGTTTGAGTAATTTAGTACTTTCAACAGTTAGTTGCCAAGACAACATTTCTGATTTTCATTTATTTTATTTTTTATTGTAGAGTACAGTTTTTTTTTTTTTTTCTCACCACTGTTACTTTTAATTTGCTCACCAAGGGCTTTATGACACTGATCTGGAACAATTTTTATACTTAAGTATAAAGTATAAGTACAAAGAAATAAATTTGAATGAATTTTATGTTTTTCTTCGGGTTTATAATTCCACCTGTACTTTAATAATAGTACACAAAATTAGGTTTAATTACTTATTATTGTACTTAATTACTTTTGTATTTTAGTAATATATATTATATATAATATTTTGAAACCGCTTTAGAAACAGGTTGTCTTTAGTTTATATCATGCTTAATAATATTTTTCTCACATAGTACAAATGTTTTTTTTTTACATAATATATAATTATTTATAATTATTATTTATTTGTTTATTTTTTTTAGGAAGTGTGTCACTCGCAAAGGGATCTTCACATTGCACTGACTATTTTTGTCTTCAAATTCTTCTCTGTACGTCTCCTCTCGGGGCACCACGGCACATGACCTGCAGGCTGCATTATGGGATTTTATTATTTCATAATTAGCCTGTTTGCTGTGCTCATGCTGACTTACGTAATAATTTGTTATGTAACTCCCAGTTTAAATGACTAATTTGCAGTTGTCTATCTGTGAAAGTTTTGGCATAACTGGCAAACAATTCATCCGCTATAAGGTTTCAGGGAGAGACATGCCAGCGACATTAGCCTGAGAGCTCTCGCCACATGCGAGATACGCCGGGGTAGGTGAGTTCAGCATTGATTCGCAGCCATGCGGAAACACAGAAGGATCCAGCTGCAAGCCTCTCTGTTTGTTCCGTGGTGCGGGCGTCAGATATGATGCAGCACCAAGGGCATTTTCAGACAATGCTGAGTGTCATACCTTTCTACACACACACTTATCCCGCAGCACTGATGCATTCTGGGATACATGGCGTGTTTACACGGTAAACAAAAGGTTTGCATTTAGTTGCCAGGCTGTCAACATATGGTCATGGTCACTTAGTGAGGTAAATAAGCAGCAATGAAAATGCAAAGGGAAACCAGTGGATATGACCAGGAAATCAAGTCATTTTTGTTTCAAAATATCACAAACGGGCCTGTTTTGACGCACTCTGCCAGGTCTGGTGGATGTGCTTTTTTTTTTTTTTTTTTTAAAGGGGGGGGGGTTTCCAGAAAATTAACACTCCGCAACTCGTTCCATAATGAGGGGGAA
>NW_015554135.1:209054-212918 GCF_001515605.1 Sinocyclocheilus anshuiensis
GGATTTTCGTTTTTTTTTTTTTTTATTAAAGGGTGGGGGTACAACTGGCATGTTTCCTTTGATCAGATATGAGAGGATCAGTTCACGCTGGGGTCTCTCCCGGCTGCATTCTTCCACCAACAAAGGGAAATGAAAGGGGGGGCTTTTTTCACAGCCACTGGATTTGCAGGGCTGTAATCACATGGCAATTACTCCTTCATGAAGGGCACCATTCATTTTGCCTTCACACCTATGGTTACTGGCACCAGGGATCATATCACCAGCCACTGACTAATGGAATTCAGCTGCTTTTGTGCAATGCAATACTGCTTATGCGTATATCTCAGGGCATCAGTTATGAATTTTAGCAAAATGCACAACAGCAAGTGGTTGATGAGCCAACATATTTAACTTGAGCTGTACAGACTCTGAAACATTTGGAGTAGAAACAGTTTTCACTCGGAAATTGCTAGTACATTTCTTAAACGATTGGCAAATGGCAAGTAACACATTGAATTACCCCTTGTGCTGTGCTGAAAAAACTTTACCTAATTGGGTGTTCGCAGTCAAATATGAGCTGCTTTTTTAAAAATGACTTGGATTCAATCTTTTTATCAACTTGTTTTTTTTTTCAGTTAGCATAGGTTTTGTATTTCTTTTGGAACTGATTGATCGTACTCCTCATTGATCTGAGCTTATGCACCTCAGTTTTTGAGTGGGGGAAAAAAAAAACATTATTTGTGGACAATTTTGGTCCACAAAAGTTCAAAGTTCAAGTTTGGTCCAGACAAAAGTTCACTTAAAAATTGAGGTGCAAATACAAAATCTGTGCTAATTGTAAGAAAACACGTCGTAAGAAAAGTTTTTATAGGCCAGTCATGTTTGCCCTGGGAACAACACAAGTGTAACATGGTGGGAAAAAATTACAAAAAAGTACCAAAATTATTGATTTTGGGGGGAATTTGTTATATGTGTGAGCGAAGTCAGTAGGTTTTAATCCAATGTGGTAACATTAACTAGCTTTTTTTGGAAAAAGAAAATCCTCTCTGGGTCAAAATGACCAGAAAACCTGAAATATTATTCTCTTGTATATTTCTTTTGTACTCCAATGATCTTTGTTTTATTTACAACTTTTGAGAATTCATTTTTATAGTGCACTTGGAGATAAAACATGGTCTCATGTGCTGTTTTCTGTTATGTGGGTTACTGTGCATGAGCATACATAGAAGAAACTGAGGGTTAAATTGGCATACAATGCATTCATTGGTCTTTCAGCATGCTCTCCCCCTCCCTGTTCTACCCATGCCATGCCAGCCTGCTGAAAGCACATTGTCTATGCCCTATATAATCCTATTGTTGTCGAGAAACCCCCATGACTTGGGCCATTTGGCATGACGAGGCCCGGCCTGCTTTATTGGGGTTAATGTAGTCTAAACTTGATGTGACAGACAGATTAGCTTTGCCCACAAATACCTTATAGTTAGAACCAACATAACTGAACACAGTAGTATAAAACGGCCATGTTTCATTGGTTGCATTAACATTTTTTTAATTTATTAGGATTGGTATAGATCATTGGCCATTCTTCTACATGGAAACTCAAGGGGCGTACACACAAAGAGTGATTTGTAGTGTGAAAATGAATGGAAGTCATTTATTATAAATGAGATTTGGTGATGTGACAGAGTTGAGCAGAGTTTAACATTATGCAAATGAGCAGGGACGTAATGCCGCAGCTACCAATGGGAGTGCAGACAGTAATGCTTACATGATCAGCCTACTTGACACTAGGGCTGCACCATGTTTTTTTTTTATATTAATTTAATAATTGATGTATTCATCAGTACCTGATAATTTTCAGTATTTATCAACTGATAAATACCTTTCTTCTATTACTAGGACTTTTTATAACAGATTTTAAAAGGAATATTTGCACTGCACATAATAATGTCTAATATATATAAGAAATAAGGAGGTAAAGTCCTCAAAGTTTTATTTTTTTCTTTTTTCTTTTTTTTTGTATCAAATGTAAACTCGTGTCCCAGTCACACAGAAGAATAGACCTGAGAGAGATATTGTCAATAAGTCTCTTAAAAATGGTCACTTCCCACCCTCTCATTTTCATGTTTTATGCCTTATGTTCTGAAAGCGGCAGACAGTGCTTCAGGTAAAACTCTCTCCACACACACACAGTCATTGTGGGGTATGGTCGCCCAATCCAACTGTAGGCTCTTCACAGATGGCTGCAGGTAGCGTGACACGCTTGGCTGATAACCAAAGGACTTCAAAGCCCCAGACAGCCAGAACAGAGCTGAGAGAGTCTGCCCCACTTTTTGATGTGCGCCTGGAGGAGAGAGAAAGGGACACTGGCGCCCCGACAGACCAGAGAGCTCTTAAGAGCCGGAGAAGAGCTGCCCCATTGACCCTTAATGAGCTCTGCTCGAAAACCTATCATGCTCACACTCAGGTCCTCTTTGTCAAAAATATTTGATCAGTTAACGGTAGACTCCAGTTAACCAAGCAAAGCTCTGATTGGCAACTTTTTAAAACTAATTTTGACTTTTAAGTCACATTTTTTCCAGTTTTTCCTCTTTAATTTGTGGCACTGTGAAGGTTGTAAGGGACAGTCTTAAAAGATAGTTCACACAGAAATGAAAATTCTGTAATCATCTACTCAGATCCACGTCGTTCCAAACCTGTATGATTTTCTTTTTTTCTGTGCAATACAAAAGAAGATTTAAAAAAAAAAAAGTATCTTTTTGTTCATGCAGTGAAAGTCAATGGGGTCCAAAAGTCTGTTGGGAAAACAGTTTAAACATTTGTATCTCTCTTTTGGCATGTCACAATGCATTTTTGGCATTTTTTAAAAAATACGGTAAATATTTTATTACGGTAGAATAGTGTCATATTCAAACATTTTAGTCAGTTTTACTTAGATGTCATTTTTAATTGATTGATGAAAATAACATTTTAGTAGTTGATTAGAAACCAAATATTGAGATTTATTTATTAATTTAGTATGATATAATAATTTTGTTCAAAAGTTTAGGCCCAGTAAGATTTTATAAATGTTTTTCTAAAAAGTCTCTTATGCTTATCAAGGCAGTATTTATTTGTTCAAAAATACAGTAAAAACAGTAATATTACTATTTAAAATTACTTTTATATTTTAGAATGTAATTTATTCCTGTGATTTTTTTTTTTATTATCAATGTTGAAAACAGTTGTTCTGCTTGATATTTTGTGGAAACCATTACATTCTTTGATAAATTGAAACTTCAAAAGAACAGAATTCGTTTTTGTAATTTTATAGATATTTTACAGATATTCATATGATGCGATTTCAAGTTTTCCTTTCTCTTTGGAGTGTTACAAGCTGATTGTGCATAGATAAGATCCCTGAAGTTGCAAAGACTAAAGTCTCAAAACCAAAGAGATATTCTTTATCAAAGTTAAGACTCTGCCACGCCCCCCTAAAACGGCTCGTTCTAACACGCCCCCACATATCTACCTCACTATGTGGAAATATTTGCATAATGCTGCCCAAATGTGCACGCAAAGAAAGAAGGCGTGATTTCAGTAACCGCAGTTAGTGTTGAAGCAGCCATGTCAGGGAGACGCTGTGTGTTTCTAGGCGAAAGCAAAAGCACTTTATTTGGCCTTCCGAAAGTAGATGCATTTAGGAATCTTTAAGATCACTTACAACAGAACAGCAATGCATTTTATGGACGACCGTTTCGTGAACCTAGGAGAGGAGGTAATTCTGACTTTGCTATGACAATCTGGCGCTTCTGAATCAGCCACTGTAAGTATGTTTTGTTACTAGTTTAAGGATTTGCTATTGACTGTTCAAATGCGAAGTTTTGCGCATCGTGTGTGTGTGTG
>NW_015554135.1:213023-220098 GCF_001515605.1 Sinocyclocheilus anshuiensis
TTTTTTGAACATTAAAGCATGTCAACATATTCTGTTACACCAAATACACAAAATAATGATCTTTAAAAAAGCATCATATGACCCCTTTAATGTCACTTTTGAGCAATTTAATACATCCTAGCTGATTAAAATATTTTCTTTCAAAAACTTTGAACATTGGTGTACATGTATCAATATTTAACAAATCATAATCTTTCTAGTTTTTCTAAACAGCACATTGTAATTTGTTAATATCTTGCGTTGGTGTTTTTTCCCTGTCATATTTCTATCAACAAAATTGTTTAATTACAGTTCAAATGTATTGACGTAATCAGATAAGCCCAGTAATTTTGTTAGATAGAGAACATGAAAGATGCGCTTTGGGCCACTGGTGTGTGACGTAGGCTTTGGATTTCACTGTATGACCGCACTCTGAACTGACCTGTTGTTAACACACACTCCAGATGACGGCAGAGAGCAAAAGGGAGGCTGATGATAGATGCGGTATCCTCCATCCTCTCCATCCTCTCCTCTGCTAGCAGGGCCGATTTCTTGGAGGTTAATAATTGAAAGGGTGCTGGTGGGTTTTTGGCAGGGTGTAGTTGTGCGTAGGCTGTAACCTTTGTGTGTGTGAGACGCCCTCCCCTCTTTCAAGATCAGTGACACTGTTTATCTCTGTGTATCCCATGACCGGTCAGGGCAGCTCGACGCTCCCAGAGCCTAAAAAATCTCTCTCCTTCCTCGCTCCATCTCCAAGAAAGGCCAAGTGCCGACCTTTTGCTATGAAAGCATGGCCTTTGCCATTTCTGGTATTGTTGTTTTACCTCGCAAACTTTATGACTGTGAACAAGACATAGCAAGAGCATGAGGGAGAACGAGGTTGCGATGAATGGAAGCTGATACATCTGGGTGGATACTGAGCATCAACACTGGGACTCACTCGTTCCCTTGTGGGCTCTGGATCTTGTTTATTTTAGGCTGGACACCCTCTTTCATGTGTCTTGAAAGTCCGTGTTGCCTTTGGTGTCACGGGCTGGCTGACTGATTAGAGGCTTCTCTCTTTGATGAGTATGACACCAGAATGTCTCAATCCGTGAATCCCTTTGGGATGGTGCTGCGGGGACGTTATAACCTCTAACTCTGCTCAGAGACAAGACAAGTCCCGTCAATAATGTATACATCCCCTTACTTTCAGTAAGAATGTGAGTCACATGTTGTGGTGTGTGTATATAACAGTGAGTTCCTGTCACGTTTAAAGAGACCTTAAGGGGCCAGAGCACTTAGAATTCAGCCTTGAAATTGGAAAAAAGACAATAAAAGAATGAGCTACTATATATATATATATATATATATATATATATATATATACATGGCCACAAAAGTGAGTACACCCCTAAGTGAAAATGTCCAAATTGGGCCCAATTAGCCATTTTCTCTCCCCGGTGTCATGTGACTCATTAGTAGGGATGGGCGATATGGGCTTTAAAATGTATCACGATAATTTATTATATTGATTGCAATAACGATATCAATGACGATAATTTAGGGAATCCTGTTTCTTTAGAGAAAAGGTCACCAACCTTTTTTTTTACCTCAATAAATTAAAATATCTTTGTTGGACAACAGGTTTGTAAATGACTTGTACACATGTAAAACTGTCGCACACATGCTGCTATAGTACATTTACTCAAGGCTCAGACCGATTTTTAATTCACTTGTAGAATAAAACATGACTGATTCATTTTTAGTTTTTATTTATTTATTTATTTAGACAAAACATAATTTTTAGCTTTATCAGTCAGTGTTATTGTAGTATTATTAATATATATTTATATTATAGTCTATAGTATTTATTAATATTTTGAATTGACGTTTATTTTTATTGTCATTTTAATTGTTAATAATTTCACGTGCTTTGTCATTCATTTTTAAATATTTCTATTTATTGCCACTTAATTTCAGTTATCAAAAGTTTTAGTTAGCAATAACAACACTGTAATCAGCTTATTAGTGTTTTATTATAGCGGAAAAAAATCACCATGAGCAGCCTGTTAAACATCTGCTCCTTTTGTGTTCTGCACAAGGAAGAAAGTCACGGGTTTGGAATGACATGAGGGTGAGTAAATGATGACAGATTGTTAATTTTTGGGTGAACTGTTGCTTTAAGATGTGTGTTTATATGAGGGGCAGCTTGGCACTGTGGCCTGAAATGTCTCATGTGGCTGACACTGCTAAGGCCGTGTGCCTGAACCCTGTTGCATTTGAGAGGGGAGGATACGTACATAAACACACACACACACACACACACACACACTCACACAATAGTCTCATGCTGAAGAGAAAGCAGGGAACGGGTGGGTTGAATGCTTATCACAATCAGACACATGGACAGTGTATATGTGTATGTGTGTGTGTTTCAGACCTTCGTTGGTGTCAGTGCTGATCCTCTTCTACAGCCCTGCTCTCTGCTAGCCAGCCAGCGCTCAAAAACAAACATATTTTGGAAACAGCTCTCTATGGCTTGCCATTGGCTGCCAGGAAGACTGATCATGTCTGATTGGTTCCTTAGCACTTCAGTATGATCTGATCCTGAGAGACGGATATGTTTTAATGTGTGTTTGTTAATGTGCGTCTCAGAAGGGTATATGTCACCATGTGTTTGCCCAGGCATGAGACAAATGACAGAGCCATCATAGATAGATATACATATTAGTATAATGGATTCCACAGCACTGCTGGGCCTCCCAAATAATGTATGCAAAGAGCCACACAAGGAAGATATGACACAAAACATTACTGTGTGTTCTATCATGGATGTTTGTGTCATTTCGTATCCCTTATTTATTTTCACCAATGAACTGTGGGTTTCCTAGTCAACCGATTGGCCTTAAGGAGCATAACATTTGTTTTAAAAGCTTTCCGTCCATCCACTCTGGGTTGTATGAAGTTGATATTGTACTTATCTGTGTCCGTCCAAACTTGTATGTGTGCTAGAACAATTTATGTATGATTTTTTCTGAATGCTAATGAAATCATGTTGGATTTGCCCACGATTAGTGCTGATTGGTCAGCTGGTTTTGTGTGTTGTTAGTGACTGTTTTTCATCGACCAAGGATCTGGTACCGTAATGAAATTTTGAGTTAGAGAAGGTTTGGTCCCAAATGTCTTGGTTCTTTATACAGATCTAGAATCTAAAAGCTTTCTTCAATAGGTCATGACCCTTCTCAGTGGTGATTCTTCATGGGTGACTACTTAACAGATTTATACTTTGTAAAAATAAATAATAATAATAACAATAAAATGTCATTTAAAAAAAAAAAAATCTTTTGGATTATTTGGTAAAAGTGCAATAATTAATTTTACTGATTTTAATACTTGTAATAATACTTCTTAATAACAGGAAAATTCCAGCAAATGTAACCTTATAATACTCTTAAAAATGAATGAAAAATTAATTAAGAGACTCTTTAAAAAAAAAAACTATTATGATTTATGTCTTAACTGGAATAATTAAATAAATTTGCAGGACCAAAAAGTTCCCTTGAAGAATTACCCATATGTATGTGTATTTATTCAGCTATTTTGACAGTAATTAAAGAAAAACATGTAAAAGCCATTAAAAATTCTATAGCTTTTATCATTTAATTTATCTTCATATAAAGGTCATAAAGGAAATAAAAAAATTACAGTCCATGTATAAACTCATGCATCATCTTATAGCCAAAACCAATTAATTGGCCTAGACAGACTCTAATGGAGTCACGGATTACACTGTTTTTAAACTTATTGTTGTGCACTGTGTGTGCGTGTACGTGTTCCTGTTTGTTCTTTTGTTCTGTCCAGGCCTGTAATTTCATTCCTGCCTCCCCAGAAAATGTCAGCCCATTCAGAAATCAGATTACTCATAGTTTATGGCTTTTGCCGAAGTATTAATATGTTGTATATGTTGTTCACTTATCACTACCGTCAGTGGCTGGCAGGACTCCAGGCTTTGTTTATGGATTTCTCAGCACTGCTAGTCTACAGGATATCATTTGTGACTCAAAGTCAACATGAAACTGTGTTCACAAGCCATTTAACTTCTATAATATGATGTATGATGAATGAAAAAATATGTAGAACAGGACTTGACTTTATTCAACAGGAGATGATTGGATTGTGACTTTTTTGAATGGTGGGGTTGAAAAAATAACTTTACCTTTTGAGGTAAAGGAAAGTTATAAGTTATTTTGATGAAAAATATGACCCCCCCCCTTTGGAATTACATGAGCCAGTGAAAAATTTATATTAAGACCAGGAATGTGTTTAATTTTGATTTCATGTTGACTCAAAGGGATAGTTCACCCAAAAATGAAAATTTTGTCATCATTTGCTTTCATGTTGTTCAAAACCTGTATGAATTTCTCTCTTCTGTTGAACACAAAAGAAGATATTCTGAAGAATGTTGGTTGCCAAACAGTTGCTGGTAGCCATTGACTTCGATCGTATTTTTCCCTGCTATGGAAGTCAATGGCTACCAGCAACTGTTTGGTTACCAACATTCTTCAAAAAACTTATTTTGTGATCGAAAGAAAGAAAGTAAGTCACATTCAACAGAAAGAAAGTAAGTCACACACGTTTTCATTTTTGGGTGAACCATCCCTTTAAAGGGAATATATTCTACACGTGTGTACAATTATTTATTCATTTTCCCCCCTTATAATGTTAGTCAATTTTTTTTGTATCAAAAACAGACATATACTGAAAAAATATTTGCTGTAGAAGCAGTTTTCACTCAGAAATTGCTAATACATTTTACAAACAATTACAAAGAAATGGCAAGTAACACAGTGAATTAAACATTACATTTAGAACAAGTATAGAAACTGAATAGAAACTTTTTATTTTATTTATTATTTTCCTCCTCTGTAAGCATTAAGATTAAACAGGCCATTTTGCTACTGTGCCTTTAAGACTTTTTATATGTAAATGACCTCCATTATAATTGTCTAACCTCTCTGTACCAGTATAGTTCAATAAGGCAAGCCAAGTTGCTAAATACTGAATTGGCGTTGATAAGTAAACGTGGATGGTCATATGCTGATGTACTGAAGATTATTTATATGACTCTGAATGAATTGTTTTAAATCTTTGTAGTCTGAACGGACTGGAAAATGTATTTTGTTATTATGTAATCTTGTTTTCCATGATATGATCCCTTAGTTCTTCCCATCATTCCATACAAATTTGTGCCGTAGGGTTATAGAGGTCGACCACACACATACACACACTCTTTCTCCCTGAACTGTGATATATTTGCAGGAAGAAGAGCTGGCCTGTGAGGACTTTGGCATATTAGCCGTGTCTGTTTATCTCTGGTATTCTCCAGAACCGTCATTTGTGTAAAGATTATACTTGACGGAAAACACAGCGAATGACAGATGTTCAGAATTCCAGAAAATCACACAGTGTTAAAATGACGCTAAAGAGGAAATGCTTTCATGAACTGCTGCTTTTTGTTTAAGGAACACACAATGCTAATGCGTTTCACTTTGATAACACTTGAATTCAAATTAAGCTTCTTTTGTTAATTTTGAGGCTGCTTTTAACTTGTGGTTAAGAACAGTTGTTTTGTCAGGGTAGAGAATCACTTTAGTCATTGGGGCTCCACATTTATCCGTGCTTTGAGCACCACAACTGCAGGATGTGCTCTGCATGTGTGTGTTGTCTGCACTCGGTGTGTGAATCTTGTTTCATCTGTGCCTGGCTTGGCTCTGTGGTTAGACTCTGGCATGTTGCTCAGGTCTTGTTCTTTTGAAGTGCCAGCAGTGCAGCAAAAACCTGCAAAGCATACTTTCACAAGCACACATACAAACCGCGACAGACAATGAAATAACTCATGGTTTGTTATTGTAACTCAGAGATTCCAATCAAGAGTGCCAAATTAAATAAAACAAACCTTTAATCAACATAATTAAGGCATGATAAATTCACCTTGTCACTGTTTTATTAGTGGTGCTGGCGAATGCTAGTGGGAGGCTGCAGGGGTGTATCGATATTGTGTTACTGTAATGGTCTGATAACAGGGCTGTACAAGTTGCTTCTTATCGGGTGCTTGTCCTTAAACAGCCGTCGTCTTCGTTTTTATGCTTTCGAAGTGGAGACAGTTAGTCAGCTGGTCCTGAAGCGTTAAAGTGGCTACTGTGAGCTCCCTACTATCAAAAAGGGCATTATTTTGAGTCTGATGCTGACAGTATTTTAGGGAAGTACTCATTATATTGATAGTAGTATTAGTATTCTGTTATTGTTGATTATTCTATTTTTATTCTATTTATTTGATATTATTATATATGTAATTATTTGTAATTTTATTTATTGTATTTTTTTAAATATCTTTTATTATTGGTTATTTATTATTTATAATATTTTTACAAACTGTTATGTGTCACTGACAGTGGTTAGTATTAGTATTTAAGTGGTAGTAATAGTATTTAATTTTTTATTATTTTACTGTTGATATTATTTGATTGTTTTGTTGATATAGTTTTATTTATATTATTTTTTATTTTTGTTTTTACCAACTGATGAAGCCGACTATTTACTTTTAATATTAATGCTGTTTTTTATTTATTATTCTATTTATATTTTTATTACTATTTTTTTTCTAACTGTTATGTTTTACTGAATTGAGTAGTAGTAGTAGTATTTAAAAATTTTTTATTCAAACTTTAATATTAAAATTGTATTATTTATATTTATTTATTATATATTTTTAACTGTTATGTTTTACTTACTATTTGTAGTAGTAGTGTTTTAATTATTTTAGATTAGATTTTCATTCATTGTGACTTATTTTTTAATTTTTTATTAAGTTTTACTGATTAAAATCTATTCTACATCTAAGGATTAAACTTGTTATATCAAAAGAACTATGCAAATCATAAGGGTTCCCTTAAAGGGGTCATATGATGCTGCTAAAAAGAACATTATTTAGTGTATTTGGCGTAATGAAATGTGTTTATGCGGTTTAAAATTAAAAAAACACATTATTTTCCACATACTGTACATTATTGTTTCTCCTCTATGCCCCGCCTTTTTGAAACGCGTCGATTTTTAC
>NW_015554135.1:220210-224605 GCF_001515605.1 Sinocyclocheilus anshuiensis
CCAAGAGCTTGTAACACTCCAAAGAGAGAGGAAAAATTGAAATCGCATCGTATGACCCCTTTAAGGTTTCCCTGAAGACACTTGGTAAACGCAGTTATCTCACACACTCACATGATGCTCTCTCCATATGTCATCTATAGCCCTTCTAAACATATGGCTTCCTCTATTCTCACACATGGCCTTGATAAGCAGTCACTAACAGGCTGGTTGAAGAGGTCAGAAGAAAGCCTGTGTGTGACAGTGTGTGTTGTTTGTTTGTCTTTCTCTGAGGCCGTCAGAACATGTCAATGGCTTTAGCTGCTCTCAGCCCCAGCTGCTCTGTCCGCTCTGCTCACTAACACCTCACTAAATATCACACAAACACCCCACTAATGGGTCACATTAGGGTGGACTATGCACATGTGCGTCCATGTTACCGCTTCATTCTGTGCCATCTCATGGCTCAGAAGTTGCTCTTTAGTTGCTCAGGATTCCTACTGAAGGTCTCAGATGTTTCTCTTAAAATTTATTTGGAAACATACAGTAAGAGTAGCACTATAAAATTACGTTTTTACTTAGAAATACATGAATTCAAATTCAGATGTTGGTATCTGGATAATTTTAGGACAGTTGGAGATGTTGAGATCTCTATGGAAGCTTGCGTCCATAAAATAAATGCAAATGCGACTTTTTGTCTCACAATTCTGAGTTTATATCTCACAATTCAGAGTTTTTTTTTCTTAGAATTGTGAGAAAGTTTGAATATGTCCTACAATTCTGAGTTTACATTTCGCATTACAGAGTTTATATCTTGCAATTCTGTCTAAAAAAGTCACAATTGTAAGTTAAAAATGTGCAATTACCTTTAAAAAAAAAAAAAATTCTGTGGCAGAAACAGAAAAAACTGAACTGCAGGGTTCTGGAGAAAAAATTGCAGGATAGAAACGAGTAAGAATTGTGAGAAAGAGTTTATATTTGAATTTTGAGTTTATATTTCGCAATTCAGACTTTTTTCTCAGAATTGTGGGAAAAAATGTCAGAATTGTGAGCTTTAAACTCAGATTTGTGAGATAAGAGCTTAGAATGGCAAGAAAGTCTGAATACTGAGGTTATATGAGTCTTATTTATATACTCGGACTTTTTAACTGACTATTTCTCTGACCTTTTTAGTCATAATTGTGAGAGAGTCAGAATTCTGAGTTTACATTTCGCAATGCTGAGTTTACATCTTGCAAGTCACAATTGCCAGATGAAAAGTCGCAATTATTATTATTATTATTTAATTATTTATTCCATGGGAGAAACAGGCTTCCATAGATCTCTACTGAAACTCTACCGGAGACATTTCTCAATCAAAATCTCGGAAGCATAAGACGTAGCAAAAAGTCTCAAGATCAGAATTTCTGAATTGTGAATTTGTTTCCAAATGGTCAGGTTTTTGTCAGGTGTAAGCGAGCAGCATCCGTTCGCATGCACATATGCATGTGATTCACGATCACCATAATAGCGCTCAGCTAGTCAAACATTAGCTCTAAGTGGTAATGCTTTATTTATGTTGTGCTCACGTGCGCCTGTAGCTGCCTCTCTGTTTCGTTCCATAAATAGGTTTTGATGTGATCGCTAAATGAGGACTGGGTGGTCAATATCCTGCAGCATCTTCTGTTTGTGTGAGTGTCTCTCTGTGTCTGCCTCTTTCTCTGGAGGTCTTGTGGTTTGAGGAGATGAGCAAGACCAGTGAGCTCTACATGCAAACCAGTGAACACATCCAGGCTGAGAATTAAACCGTCTAAGAGAAATGCTTCTGTGAGCCGTGCATCTTGTTTCCTGCTGGCACTCTTCCTATCTTCACACACTGCACGAAATGTGTGCTCCCAGTCTCTCAGAGCTCTCTGAAGTGCGCTGGCCCTGCTCTGCTCTGGAGGTGAGAGATACACCGTGTCATGAATAGAGACAATAGCCAGAGGTTTCCTGCTCTCACTCTCTGTGGAACTACATTTTTATTAGATGAGGCTGAGAGAGAAGGGGGTGGATGCTAGTTAGATTTGGGAGTAAGGAGATATTTTTATTTATTTATTTAATTTTATTATTATTAGACTTTTAAATATGTTTTAAAATATATTATTTTATTCATATTAAATTTTATACCATTTATTTTTAAATCAACAATTCATTACTATAATTCATTAAAATTTACATTAATATTTAAGTTAATAAATAAACAATTAACAATAATATTATTAATTAGAATAAAATGAAGAATTTAAAATTAAGAATTATTTGAATAGTTCATTTTAATGGAATACTTATTTACTAAAATCCAGATATTAAACTGTGCCTTGTAACTCGTCACAACATTAAAACTTTTTTAAATGAATGTTTTAACATTTTTTAAATTTGTTTTAAATGAATGAAATTGTTTAAAAAAATGTGCATGGCATGTTATTTTAGTATTACTTATATATAATAGTATTTATTACTATTTTAAATGGTTGCAGTTTCAGTTTTCATTTTAAGTTTGGTTTTAAGTTTTAGTAGTTTTTTTATGTTCTTGTTAAAATTAGTTGAAGTGTTAAATAAATATATATATATATATATATAGTAATTGTAACACTTTTTTCACAATTTATTTTAATTCAGGCCATCATTTGTCAAAAGTTTTTCACCTAATGAAATAAAAATGATTTTTAATAGTTTGGTAATAACAACCCTGAAAAGGAAAAATAAATCAAAATTCAGAATAGAAACTTGGGGTTGGACTCTTTCACTCGGGCAAGTAAGTAGTCACCTAACAACCCTCCATAAGCCCCTAGAAACGGCATAACAAACATGCTAAAACCACTCAGAACACCCTGAGAACCATTATTTACTCTTTATATTTTGTCGTTTATTATTTTTCTTAATTTATGTACATTGTTTTGTACTATTTTCTGCTAATGCAGGTAAGCTGCACGTGATTGAGTGTACAATTATTTGTAATGATAGAAAAGCAAACACACACACAAACAACGTTTAAGGAAAGGAGAGCAAAAGAAGAAGTGATGTGCAGGGGGAGGTCAGAAGAGAGACTGTTTGATTGCTAGAGTGTCGGGAGACGGCAGAAGGGATAGAGTGGCATAATAGATGTAGGATTGGATAGCTGGAAAAGATCAGTCCAGACCTGGAGAAACAAGGTACCAGGAGAGCTAACAAATGACTAGACCTCACAGAATGGCAGGTAGTAAAGGACTTGAAAGGAAGAAACAAGTAAAAATGTTTTTATTTTATTTTTTATTTTTTTGAAGAGACACAAGGAAAAGGGAAAATCTCATAGGCTTCCTGTGCTTCCTCCCCCCTGATGGTACGCTACAGTGGGCATCGCTCGGAGCCACGGGAGATAATGCTTTGTCTAGACAAGCGGAGGTCAATTCATTAACCACTGATTTCTTCCCTGGACAATTTTCCCAAATGCCTCTGGCCTGGATCACACAGAGGAGACAAAGCAAACCTCTGTAGGACACGGTCCTTTGTTTGCTTTTAACCCTTTAGCCTGTGAGGAGCCAGATATATGTTTATAAGTATTATAAATCCTTTTTTCCACCTCATATTTCCTACTTTCTCCATAAAAGAGGAAACAAGCTTAAAGTTTGGACTGACGCCTGTATTTAAACTCTGATCTCCTCATTCCTTAAAAAAAGTAGATTATCTAACCTTGGACAAAATGGAGTAATAGTTCATCCTATAATAAACTGACCATTAGCATTTCAACACGTTGCTTGTATAGGGCAGATGAATTGCTCTTTGGTATGCTCTGTGGCAGTGCATTAAACCGACCCGCTCTGTAAGAGGTATTCTGAAAGCTGGCTGGCACTCTGAAAATCATTCCAGCATTGTAAATATGAAACAATGGAGCAGACTGGTTGTATTCTCACTGCAGAGTTCAGAAATTCAAGTAAACGTCACCCGTTGAGTTTCTGTGAGGGTTTTCTATGATATCAGTTCATAAACATCATTCTCGGGGTGGTAGTAGACTCTAGGCTGTAAACGCTTGGACCGCTCTCTCACAGTGAACAGCTGCAGAGTTCCTGAGGTTGAATGGGAATGAATGCATTTTTGTTTGAAGATAGCATTCTGACCATTTGAACTCTTTAAATTGAATTACAGCAGAGTGAGTTTGGTTGTTTGATTGTTCCATCTTTAAAGGGGTCATATGATGCTTTTTTAAAGATCATTATTTTGTGTATTTGGTGTAACAGAATATGTTGACATGCTTTAATGTTCCAATAACACATTATTTTTCAAATACTGTACATTATTGTAGGTCCCTTATGCCCCGCCTCTCTCAAATGCTTCGTTTTCTACAAAGTCCCTCCTTCCGACAAGCGCAGTCTGCTCTGATTGGCCAGCTGACCCAGTGCATTGTGATTGGCCAAACACCGC
>NW_015554135.1:224664-225138 GCF_001515605.1 Sinocyclocheilus anshuiensis
TCTGTCTGTCTGTCTATCTATCTATCTATCTATCTATCTATCTATCTATCTATCTGTGTCTGTCTGTCTGTTTGTCAACATTCCATCAGTTGTTCTATCTATCTATCTATCTATCTATCTGTCTATCTGTCTATCTGTCTCTGTCTGTCTGTCTGTCTGTCTGTGTCTGTCTGTCTGTCTGTCTGTCTATCGTTCTATCTATCGTTCTATCATTCTATCTCATTCTATCTATCGTTCTATCGTTCTGTCTATCATAATAGTTGTCTACCATTCTATTGTTCCATCTTTAATTCTAGTCTTTTGGTCAATTCAGTCTATTGGCTTTTCTATTCTATTCGTTTGGCTTTTAAACATTTTTCAGAACTTTCAAACAAGGCTTTGTAAAGTAAACATTCCATCAGTTGTTCTATCTATCTATCTATCTATCTATCTATCTATCTATCTATCTATCTATCTATCTATCTATCTATCTAT
>NW_015554135.1:225172-258145 GCF_001515605.1 Sinocyclocheilus anshuiensis
TCGTTCTATCATTCTATTATTCTATCTATCGTTCTATCTATCTATCATTCTATCTCGTTCTATCTATCGTTCTATCGTTCTATCTATCGTTCTATCATTCTATTGTTCTATCTATCGTTCTATCTATCTATCATTCTATCTCGTTCTATCTATCGTTCTATCGTTCTGTCTATCATAATAGTTGTCTACCATTCTATTGTTCCATCTTTAATTCTATTCTTTTGTTCTATTCAGTCTATTGGCTGTTCTATTCTATTCGTTTGGCTTTTAAAAAATGTTCAGAACTTTCAAACAAGGCTTTGTAAAGTCAACATTCAAGGTCTATCTTGACAAACTTAGCTTTTGTAATCAGATGAATTTCTTTGAATTTCCATTCATTTTAATTTGACTCCTTTACATTCAAATTGCAATTCTGCATCCTGTTTGCAACAAAATTCAAAAGCAGGAATTAAGTTGGAATTTAAACACTTAATTTCTGAATGGCACACAGCATTGATTCAAAGTCAAGTTAGGACATAGACGTCCAGTTTCTGCAATGTGATGTGTTCAGAGTATAACATGGTGAGACATAGTCTTTAAGGTACTCGATAAGACCGGATTGGATTAAAACTCTAAAAACAAACAAAATGGAGCCGTGATGAGTTAGATAGAGGAGTTGTTGCACAGTGGTAATCTGAACGTGTCAGCTGCCCGCGAGACTAGATTACCACTCACATCTGACGCAAAGAATTCCAGGGATGGATTTATTACTTAGGCTCCGTCCCCACCTCTGACAAACACACATACTCACACACACAGAGCCACTGACCATGTACAAATTATTTTTAGCATAAAGACCTGGCAAAGAAAAGCGTAATCCAAGGAGTGACATCTGGCCTAGTATTTTATTGGATTACCATAGGGCCCTTGCTCTTAATAGCAATAGCGGATGTTCCTCATTACTTGCTCCATCAACAAATTGCCAGAAAGGTCCCATTTAATTTCAATTTAAATTACAAAGTTAATATACTGTATATCATCTTGGATATGGGTTCTGTGGTGAACAGATTATGCATTTGGTATATTCAATATATTTGATATATTAAATGCAAAGATGATTGGATCTGCAGTGCAAGCTGTTGTGGTTAAAGCTATGATGAATAATGCATATGTAATATAGGTCAGAGGGGATTTATGGTATGAAGGCTATGGATTGTAATTTGGATATACAGTGTATATGCAGTATGGATTGTATGGTCAGCATCTTCAGATGCTTAATCAACTTTTAAAGCCCAAGAATCCCTGGACTTTAAAGCTAAAGCCAGATGACTACTGAAATCATTCAGTGGTGTTGTCAAATGTAAGAGGTAGACGGAGAAAAAATAGTTTGAAAAGTGAAAGAAAATGGAGAAGCAGGAAGGTAATTTTGAAACCATAAGTATCAAGAGTCATAACAATGATGAAGTGTTCATGTAAAGTTTCCTCTGTATGTTTCCTGTCTTGGGAATTTTGTTGCGTCAAGAAATTCCTCAAACCAAATGAGATTCATTATCTGTTGGTAAGATGAGACCACAAAGGAAAAAGTAATTATTCTAATAGAGATTTATTTTGTATGGAAGGCATCATAGGAAATTCATTGTATATTTAATATCCTTGGTGGAGAGGGATAGAGATTATTCTAGAGGGCTCTGGTTGTGCTGTCAAGTTAGACGATTAGTGAAAAATTTTTCTCTCCCTCATGTCATTCCAAACCTATTTGCTGTTATTTTTTCCATGGAACATAATAGTTTTTACAATGACAGTTTATAGTAAACACTGTGGTCCAAAAAGTTCAAACAGCACCATAAAAGTATAATAAAAGTAGTTCTGAAGCCATATGTAGCTCTGTGAGAGGAACAATTTGAGATTTAAAGGGATAGTTCACCCAAAAAGGAAAATTTTGTCACGGTTTACTCACCCTTGCCCAAAACAACATTAGACCCCTTTGACTTTTATTGAATGAACAGAAAACACTTCAGAAAATATCTTCAGAAAAAGTCATACCGGTTTGGAACAGCATGGAAGAGGAGAAATGATGCAACTGTTGTCACAACAACTGCCTCTTTAAGTTGTTATTTGTGGAAGATCTGCCCCTTTATTACTGCTAAAAAAAATCTACTTTTATGATACTTTTATTGTGCTTTTTTGGTCCCTTTTGGAGATTGACAGACATATTTACAATGAACTATGTGAATATTTGTCAAAATTATCTTTTTGTTTTACACTATAATATACACTACTATGACATTCGGTAGAATTACAATTTTATATAATACTATTAGAATAGTACATGAATATTCAGGATTGAGAGAGAATGTGAGAACATGTAGAAGGTTTTATAAGACACTGCATGTATATTTGTGTCCCAGCGATCACAAAGAATCTTATATTCATATTGCAGGCAGATTATCATTATTGAGACATTCTGCCACATGAATGCAATAAAAAGAATTGTGCATTAAAGTAGCAGTTTAGGTGTGAACTGATATGCATGTGTGGCGAGAAAGGCACACTGAAGGAGCCTTTTTATTTCCTAGCGCGTTAATTCAGGCCACTTTGAAGATTCTGTAAATAGTGCATTACAGCGTGCTCTGCATGTAATCCTCTCAGTACTGTAATCATTATTTTAGCACTACAAACAGTGCCATTCGTGAGGGCTATTTCTGGACCGTTGTTTGCTTGGAGAAGTGTTGTCTGTTCTGAAGCACAGAGAGTTCCCAGAAGCCCAAATCCCACTCAGTTCTGCTTATGTTGTTTTGTTTTGAGGATCTGATGTTGAGATATAATTCAGATGTTTCAGGTTCAAGCACTTTTTTCTATTTCTAATGCCTCTGGAAAAGTGATGTGCATCTCCCTGAAGTAAACGTTGCAATGTGTTGCATGCATGGGCTACTTTTTTTTTTCTTTTAGGAAATTGCAATCATTCCTTGAGACTCACGCAAATGGCCCTGGGTTTGACGTGGACTCTGCCTTTTTGGTGGTCCTTACATGGCCCATTGTTTTTACAGAAAGTAAAGAATCAATATTTTGAGTTTATACATTAATATTGCATTATGGGCCAGTACACTTCAGATTTGCACTGTATATACAGTGGATAGTAGTTGTTTTGTTTCTAGAGGAAATGGACATTTGTCAAGGTTTAGACCAAAAAGAAAGAGATTTTGCTAGATTTGCAACAGGAGCAGTCAAGCCATGAACTTTATTGGGAAAATACACATAGCAAGGTTTTTTTCCTCACCACGTGGATTCAGTTTATGTAGAAATATTCATAAATATATAGGGTAATCAGTCCAGGTGTTGCCCTTAAGCTGACTCCGTCAACCTTAGTTTCAAGTCTGAACACTGCTGAGCAATCAAAGAGAAACTGTGCAAGGTATTTGTACAGCGGCTATTTTATAAGTTAGCATCTGGACTCTGACTCTATTAAACTGGCCTGCCGTGACCTGTAGGATTTTTATTTAAAGCTTATTCTTGAGTTTCATTCCAAGTTTCACGTTCCCTCTCTCTCTTGCTCTACCTCAGGTATGGCCTCGCAAGTGCAAGTCTTCTCCCCTCACACTCTCCAGTCAAGTGCCTTCTTTAGCGTGAAGAAACTGAAGGTGGAGCAGAGTTGCAACTGGGATATGACAGGGTACGGCACGCACAGCAAGCTCTACAGTCAGAACAGCAAGCAGAGTGTCTCAGTCGCCCCAGTGGGCATCAACACCGCCAGTCTCCAGGTCTCCAACTCTTCTCTGTCCTACGAACAGGCCCTCCTCTTCCCTGCCGGCTCAGGGCACATCGTAGTAGCCTCGGCTAGCAGCACGTCTGGGACGGCTGGTCAACTGTTGGGCAGCACCGGCAGTAGTGGAAGCGGCAGCGGAGGGTACAACCTGACGCGCCGCAGCACCGTCAGTCTGCTGGACACGTACCAGCGATGCGGGCTTAAGCGCAAAAGCGAGGAGCTGGACAACAACAACGGGAGCAGAAGCAACGTGCACGTGGTCGAGGAGCAGCAACTGCCTGCACCCATGATCCAGAACAACGCACAGAGCGGGGCCACCGTCGCAACGGCGACCGCCTCCACGACGGCGACGTCCAAGAACAGTGGAGCCAACAGCGAGGGCGACTACCAGCTCTTGCAGCACGAGGTGCTTTGCTCCATGACCAACACCTACGAGGTGCTGGAGTTCTTGGGTCGCGGGACGTTCGGGCAGGTGGTGAAGTGCTGGAAACGTGGCACCAGCGAGATCGTGGCCATCAAGATCCTCAAGAACCACCCTTCGTACGCAAGGCAGGGCCAGATCGAAGTGAGCATACTGGCGCGGCTGAGCACGGAGAGCGCGGACGACTACAACTTTGTTCGCGCATACGAGTGCTTCCAGCACAAGAACCACACGTGCCTGGTCTTCGAGATGTTGGAGCAGAACCTGTACGACTTCCTCAAGCAGAACAAGTTCAGCCCGTTGCCGCTCAAGTACATCCGACCCATCCTGCAGCAGGTGGCCACTGCCCTCATGAAGCTCAAGAGCCTCGGACTGATCCACGCCGACTTGAAACCTGAGAATATCATGCTTGTAGACCCAGCCCGCCAACCCTACAGGGTCAAGGTCATCGACTTTGGCTCCGCTAGTCACGTCTCCAAAGCGGTGTGTTCTACCTACCTGCAGTCCAGATACTATAGGTAAGGCGCTAATGTTGTCATGCCCTTTGTTGGAATTGCTCCTCTTCAGATGTTCACTGTTAGTTTTATAAAAGGTTACTCTGGCTACTTTTAAGATTGCTGTACTTCCATAGTATGTACTGTCTTGGATCACTAACTTCTCTTCATGCAGGTGTGTAGTGTAGCATAAATACATTTGTGGATTACTTCCTTCCGTCATCTTGAAATTGTTTTTAACCTGGATATACTTTGACATACATTGCAAAAAATTACTTCTTGGGTTTTTAATTAGTCCTTTTGACTTGTTTTCCAGTAAAACACGAACAATTTACTTGAGAAGCAGCACTACATAAGGTATTAAGACTTGTTTTGTATCTTTGATATGAGTGTATGTTGTCTTCCTTAACTGGTTTATTCTTTAAAAACACCTTTATAATAATATTTATTCTTATAATACCTTATATAGTGTTACTTGTCAAGTACACTGCCGTTCAAAAGTTTGGGATCAGTAAGATTTGTAATGTTTTTTAAAGAAGTCTCTTCTGCTCATCATGGCTGCATTTGTTTGATCAGAAATACAGAAAAAAACCATAATATTGTGAAATCTTATTGCAATTTAAAATAATGGTTTTCTGTTTTAATATACTTTAAAATATAATTTATTCCTGTGATGCAAAGCTGAATTTTCAGCATCATTACTCCAGTCTTCAGTGTAGCATGATCCTTCAGAAATCATTCTAATATGCTGATTTATTATCAATATTGGAAACAGTTGTGCTGCTTAATATATTTTTTTTGGAACCTGTGATGCTTTTTCAGGATTCTTTGATGAATAAAAAGTTAAAAAGCACAGCATTTATTCAAAATAGAAATCTTTTGTAAGAAATATACACTACCGTTCAAAAGTTTGAGGTCAGTAATTTTTTTTTCTTTTTTTTTTTAAAGAAATTAATGCTTTTATTCATAAAGGATGTGCTAAATTGATAAGAAGCAATTATAAAGACTTATATTGTTACAAAAGATTTCTATTTTAAATAAATGCTGTTCTTTTTAACTTTATTCATCAATTAATCCTGAAAAAAAGGATCACAGGTTCCAAAAAAATATTAAGCAACTGTTTCCAACATCGATAATAAATTAGCATATATTATAATAATTTCTGAAGGATCATGTGACACTGAAGACTGGAGTAATGATGATGAAAAATCAGCTTTGCATCACAGAAAATTTAATTATATTTTAAAGGATATTAAAATAGAAAACCATTATTTTAAATGGTAATAATATTTTACAATATTACTGTTTTTCCTGTATTTTTGGTCAAATAAATGCAGCCTTGATGAACTTGAGAGACTTCTTTAAATATATTACAAATCTTACTGATCTCAAACTTTTGGACAGCAGTGTAAATGTATATTGTTTCAAGATTTTTTAGATATTTATGAGAAACAAGACATATTCATTAAGAATAGGATTTTTTGCAGTTTAGGATGTACTAACAACAACTGTGGAACATAATTTACTTGGGTGTTGTTAAATAAGTAAAATTTAACCCACAGAACACACTTTTTTTTTTTTTTTGGTATCTGTATTAGTCAGAGTATCCTGTCTTGCACTTTTCCACCACTTTTATATTTACCTTTTAAAATCTGATGGCTCCCATGGCCTTATGGGATACCAAAAAAAAAAAAATCTTATTCTTAGTGAGTATTTGTGTTTTCTTTTCAAATTATCGTACAGAGTGTTCAGACATCCTACGCCTTTGACATGCTGCTGTTTGCATACTGTGTAGTAGGGAAGTGCGCATATTCAGGTTTTTTTCTTGGTGTTTTGTAGGTTAAAAATCTAAAAATAAAAAGAGGGAGTCATAAAATTCAATGGCTTGCTGAGAACTTGCTTCCTTATCTTATTTAATGTGATAAAACACATGTTGAGTTCTGCTTTGAAGATTAAAATAGTCTGTTTATTGTATTTTACAACATGGTATTTCTTCATGGTGACAGCACCTGGGAGATATTTGCAGCTGTTTTTATTTTTTCCTGCTTCCATATTTTCCTTCTTTTAGAGTTCCTTCCTAATACAAAAAGCAATATATTGTACATTTAAAAAACAGCCTACAGAAATGCAGCATCAAGTTGACTGTAAACAGGGGGTAAGTTTCATTTCGGTTCACTTCCCTCCTCCCAACCCGAGTCCAGCGCACTCATCGCTACTTACCATTTCCCTAGGGATGAAGATATGGGGTCACAGTCAGTTCCCCGGCAATACTTCCCTGTAATCCACACCAGAGCGCCAACATTAGAAACAGATGCCTCACTTGAAAGCTGCTTTTTTTTCCAGTTAACTCTTTCAGTTACATATATCTGTGTTTGGGTTTCATGAGCCATATTGGGCCATTTTGTGTAGACTTAGACCTGGTTCACACAGAAGCTTGCTCTGTTGAGTAGGCAGAGGGTTAGGTGTATGACCACACAGCCACCCCGAGAGAAATCAAACACAGGGGAATGAGTCAGTCCAAGTGCTGCCAGATGTGTTACGTTTAGGATGCCACAGGCATCGTTACTAAATGAGGGCAGATAGGCTATCGTTTGAGTTTTGCAAATGCTTCGAGGCTTGTAAAGCCTGAGTTGCAACCTGCCACTTGGTCATGTTCAGGAAATTGCTGAAGTGAGTGGAAACTATCAACAAGTGTGTCAGCTGCTAGGTTCTTTTATTCAAGTTGTGCTGATGTAATCGGTTTGTGTAGGGATTAGGGAAAGATCAAAATAGACCGAAAACTGCATGCTTTTGGCTCAAGGTCACTGTAAATGAGTATTTAATTAATGTTCTGTCCCAGTTTGGTGGAGAAGATTTGCAGCAGGATGTATAAATAATCTGCATAAACGTGTTTGCATACTCTCAACAACGGTGAAAGAAATACATCTGTTTAGGGAAAGCTCAAGTATATTTCAATGGCCCCTGCGCATTAATCAGTTTTTTCATCAAGTCAGTTTTTTTGTCCCTGACTTAAGAAAGGAGATGAGTTAAGTGCAAAGAGTGGTACAGGAGCTGTACCTTTTTCTTGTGGGAGTCCACAAAGAAGTTCCCCTAATTTCCTCCCAGCTGGAACGAAGAGGGGGGAAAGCTGACAATGAATAGAGTCACATCAGCCATCGGCCTTGTACATCTGGAGCTAGAGAGAGCAAGAGAGAGAGAAAAACAAATAATATAAGATATAAGCACTATTACTATTGTGCATATTTAATGTTAGGGATTTGTTCAAATCCTTAAGCCCATAATTTGGTGCATAACTCATTTTATTTGATACTATTGATATGATATGATTTTTAAACGATTACATACTGCAAAAAAATCTTGTATTTATGCCCTGTTTGTCAGGTAAATAAAAAATATTTAAAATAAGATAAATATACTTGAGAAGCACTACATAATATTCTAAGACGTGATTTAGAGTATGTGTTTCATTTTTGCACTGACATTTTTAAAGTGCACTAGTTTAAAGTACAAATCTGCCAGTGCAATAAGACAAAATACAGTTGTATTTAAAATGCAGTCTTAATATCTTCTGCAGTGTTGCTTATGAAGTACATTTGTCTTATTTTAAGGGAAATTATATATTTTTTACTGGAATAGCAAGTTAAAAAAGACTAATTAAAAACTCATTAAAAAGTAATTTTTACATAACATGCAGAAAAAACAACCAAGCCACATCTAGAGATGTCTAGTAGTGCAACTAAACGTTGTGCAACCTCATAGCAATGCCAAAGCAATGTAACACCCTAGCAACCACCCAAAACACTAGCAACTGCATAGCCATACCCTGGCAACCACCTATAACACCTTAGTATCATAGTGGTGAATTTTGTATGGGAAAGCACCGTAAAACATAAAAATCTTGTTTTAGTGATGCGTTTAGTTCATGCATGCAGTATGATTGCAGATCTGTTTGTAGGTGATCTATAATTATCATTGCATCGATGTGTTGCATTTCTGTACTGAAAGCAACAAGATACCTCAATCAGACATCAGCCTACTGTTACCGACTGACTCTCACCTCATTTTTCAGTAACAGGACACACACAGAAATGTAGCCAGCAGCGCCCCACCTGTAGAGGCCTCCCACAGAGTTCTATAGCCCTGGGAGAGGATCACACTGTTCTTGGAACGCTCTGACTGTTTAATACAGGCTTCTGTTGAAAATGAGGGGCTTCTGTCTCTCATAGGGGGAAATCTTATAATGGGAAAGGGAGAGAAAGATTGTGGTTTTCTGAAAGGATCATCAGCAGACACTTTTCTAAATGCCTGCTGCTGGTGAATCTGCAGTGTGACGACAATACAACGTTGATCTCCTTTCACACATCGTTTCTGTGCGTATACTGTCAAAAATACTCCCTGCTGGGATAATGGTGAAGTGTGTGTGCATTTGTCTGCATTTAAATTCTCTCTTCTATTCTCCTATCTTAGACTGATAAGTATATACTATAAATAAGCCATGTTAAGTTTTATTACATGTGTAAATACTGGCTTAGCAATGTCTGATTCATGAACAAATCGTTCTTTAGAGCTGGATCTTTGTATTGGAGTGAATCAGTGACTCACTGAACAAAGAACCTTTTGAGTCAGATCTTTGTTTTGAATCGGTTAAACCATTTCCTAAAAATGGTCTGGACTGGTCTAGACTTATTTAACCAGTAACCGATTTACTGATCTGAGAACTAATCATTAAAAAATGTAAAATATATTTAATAACTATGTTATTTTAGTATTATTTATATATTATTATAATATTTCTTAATATTTAAACATACATTTTATATTTATATATTCAGTTTGCATTTTAATTTTAGTTTAAGCTTCAGCAATTTTTATTAGTTTTTTGTTTATATTTCTATTTAGCTTCAATATATTAAAACCATTTTTTAATATATTATTTTTAGTAATTTAAGTACTTAAGCTTAATCTTATATTAAGTTAGTTACCAAGGCAAGGTTTTTAAAATTCTTGTACATTTTATTTTATTTTATTTTAAAGCGGTTCATTAAAAACTTTTCAAAATAAATTATTTGTGGAAATTAAATGCTTATTTTTTAACACTTTTGTTTGACTGGTGACGCATGGGCAAGCAATGGCATAATCTGGGGGCAGTGACCTGTTTGTCCAACCAATGGAAGATGGAGTGAGTGTTCGGGACCTTTTTAAAAGGTCATTGCATTTGGTGATGCAGAAATTACACACTTCACCTTTAATGCATAACAAGGCCACAAACCTTTCTAGAGAGAGAAAAAACAATAATCACTCCTGCGTTTCTCAATCTGTCTGGATTTATTACATCTGGACTGCTGATGAGAAAGGCTGAATCAGAAGAGATTAAAACCAGCTTGTTCTACCATTAAACCTCATGAAAAACTTGAGAATTAAGGCTAACCCTTGCACCTAGGTTACCAAACGTTTGTCGAAGGCAGGGGCTTTCAGCAGAACTGTTATATAAAGACATGCTCGCTCATGCAACTTCCATTCTGTTCCCTGCAGTTATTTGTTTTGGCAGTGCTTTTAAATCTGAGGGACAATTACCCGCGACCTTCGATAGGACAGGATGCACAAAATGTTCCCTTTGCATATTTTTAACTAAAGCCCCCGTCAGCCCTCCCCTCCTCCCGACTTTGCTTCTTAAAACACTCCTCTTAAGATGCCATCAGCTGTAAAAGTGATTGTGGAAGGCAGGGAGGACTCTCAGCAGGAAATTTCCAAAGTCTCAGCAGCTTGCTGATGGCTTTGGTGTCATTCTCCTACTGCAAACGCCCCGTGAAAGCTTCCACAAACGGATGTCAGCACAGGCAACACAGCCCCTATCAGCTGTTCTTCATATCTTTATTGCCGCTGCTCAACACAAACCCACAGTCTGTCGCTTCTGCTGCTATTTGATCCGTTGTAGTGTATTGGATTTAAGAGCTCGTATTACGTAGATGTAGCGAGTTTTCATGTGATTGTATAGAGTTTTCATGGGGATGAATTGACAAGTAAACAAAGCAGTCCTAATTAAGGTAAACATTATAAAGGCAATTAACTGCATACACATGCCAGCCGTGGAAAAAGCAGTCAGACTATGTGACTCATGCATTGCATGTACTGGATTAGACATTTACAGCCTTATTAAAGTAGTAAACAGCAGTTTTACGCAGCTTAAGTGTGATCTTTGAGTCTGTTCTGTGTCTTACTAAAGTCAATGTGAATTGCTGTTTGCAATGTATTTTACCTAAGTAAAGTGATGTACATCTCAGTGAAACGGGATCTAGTTTTTAATCTGATATTACAATTTTATTTTATTTTATTTCAGTTAGCAAAAACAACTTTTAATAGTTTTAGTTTTAGTTAACAATTACAACACTAGCCCTGAAGGAACCTGTTCCTTGAAACGAATTGTTCAAAAGAACCCATTTCTGGAAATGAGGCTTTGTGCTGCTTTTTTTAACACTGTTTTGTTTGGCCTATGACTCATATGAATTATTGGATTGTGAAAAGATGGCGTCACTTAATGGAATGCGAGTTTGCTAACAATGTAAATACTGTAGCTGTTTTTCTCTTTTAGACAGTAAATAGGGTCAATTCTGATTTCAAATTGATGTTGAAACAAAAAAAAAACGGCTTTTGTTTGTATGGTGTTTAGTGTTGGTGTTTCTTTGTACTTTTCACACTCATTATCTTTGCCAAAATAGCATCTTAAGTAAGTTTAATTATAAATTTGCCCACAGACATCATTCCATTGGTCTGAGGCCGTTCCTAATACTCTGTTTATTCAGGTTACGTCAGCTTAACTTGCCTCACACTAGTCGCGGTGCGGGCTAGCTAATGATGTAACAGGTAAATCTGGCTAGTTTACTGAGGACCAGATAAAGCAGATTACCGTCCTGTCCCAGTTGGGCCTTATACCTATTTTATCTTAAATGAAATAAGAATGTATATTATGAATGGAATGTTCCCATTTAAGTATGAGGTTTATGTAAAATCGCTGCCGTCAGCTGAGAGTTACATGGCTGCGGTTGGAACGAAGAGAGCAGATGTTTGGCATATGCTGTCATATGTGCAGCCCGTCTCTCTCTCTCTCTCATTCTCGTTCTCGTTCTTTACCTCCATCCACAACATCCCGCCCAACCCCTAGCTGTTGTCAGTTCTCAGCACTTTGAAGATCCTGCTGGGTTCGGCAGTATGAATCATAGCGGGTAGAAGTCACCAAGGAAGAGACAGTATGGCCACTCAGAGTGTCAGTCAATACTCTCCAGACGTCAGAGCCTTAATATAGGAGGGCTTGAGGGGAAGAGAGCATGCTTTGCACATTTTTCTTTGATAGGCAGAAATTTAGCCCAAAGATGCAAAGGATCCAGAGCTCATGACCTTGCTTTCTTTAGAATGTCCAACGCGCTAATGGCCCGAGCTCGTAACCTGAGGGATCTCATCCAAGAATCTATTTATTTGGGCACATCGATCATAACAGCACAGCTTGAATGTGCTATAATGCAGGAATCAGCTAGTATACCTTTTACTCTCTGTTCTTAAAGTGCTGCATTGTGCAAAATGCAATGTGACCTCTTCTCTAGCGATAATGCGAATGATTTACCCTTGAGACATAGCATTTGGTGTCCTTTACTTGATTTTATTTTATAACTTATATTAAAATGTTAGGAATATTTTCTATTCCCAAAGAGACTGTTCTTATGTGTGTGTGTGTGTGTGTGTGTGTGTGTGTGTGTGTGTTTTTAGGAATTAAAAATGTTAAAAATTCATTGTAAATAACATCTTAAAGTAAGGATAGCATCACATTTCTCTTAAGTACTAGGTCTTGTTAATTAATTCTTTGGTTTATTTCAAATAGTAGGCATTACAACACTAGTGACAGTATGTATAATATATAATAATACATAATACAGTATGTATAATTAATATTTTACATTAGTAATCTAGCATTCTTGTACACAGCTGTTCAATTTCGTAATTTTTAAATTTTTTTATGTTTTTGAAATTAGTCTCTTATGCTCACCACAGGGCTGCTTTTATTTGAAATAAATACATAGATACAGAGATTTTTTTTTGGAAATTGTGATACATTTTTTTCAGAGTTCTTTAATAAAATAAAAGTTCAAAAGAACAGCATTTATTTTCTTTACCAATATAAATGTCTTTACTGGCTCTTTTGATTCATTTAATGCATCCTTGCTGAATTAAAATATTAATCTAGTAACTTGGTAACCACCTAGCAACCGCTAAAAACACGCTAGCATCATGGCGGTGACTTTAGCAGGGACCCCTCACAGCACCAACAAAAAAGAAGACAAACCTGTATTATCAATCTGTTCATCTGAAGAACATCACGGGGAACATGATTCCTCTCTGCCACAAAACAATACGCCTGCAGTGTGAGCAGTCAGAACCTGCCTATCTTGTGTTTATAAATGAACTACCGTTCCAGGACATTTGCGGTGGCTCCGTGGCAGGCATTAAGAAGCACTTTAATGAATGAGGTTGCCACTAGTTACTGTTCTCTCAAGCGTATGTAAGGCATCTTTTTATTCCGACACCACTGAGCAGTGGGATTCGCTTACACAGAGCCTTGAATATGAGTTAGGCTGGCCTATAGCAGCCAACTAGAGCTGTTTACCCATAATGCAACAAAAACAGGCAACAGACATCACTGGGGTCTTTGATATGCTTTACACAAGAGAATAAGGGTTTGTTTGTACTGCTCAGATAGAAGCTAATATAATAACACTGAGAAGGTACAACACTTCTTAGACAAATGTCAACCGTGACATTTTCTTTGTTATTAAGATTACGTTTTCCAGAGTTTTTCTCTCTCTTTTTTTCAACCAATGGACATTGATGAAAGAATGCTTTTTTTTTCTTTGGACCTCTTAAGAATTACTTTTATGAGATGTTCAACCTTTTGTGAATTTGAGTGACAGAAACATAATAACCAAGCGCTCGTTTCATTTGCCTGTAGGCTACCCGCTTCATAGCGTCTTACTTTCTTCTCAGCGGAGCAAGAGACAAGTAGCTAATTAACTCCTGCTACTTGAGCAACTTAACACTTAGCCAAATGCTCAGAGTCATTTTAGCCATCTACAAAAACCCTTCCATATCAGTTTTGACAGATATTGACACCTTTAGTCCATTTTAAGAGCTATTTTGTGGTTGTTTTTACCAGTGTAACTGGTAAAGTTTTAACATTTTGTTGTTTTCTGATGCTAATTTAGCATTGTGGCTAGTAGGGTACAAAGGCTAAAGGCTAAAGGAAAGTTTGCTTTTCACTACTCCCATAGTGTATGATGTTTTTATTAAACATTGATGAAGCAACACATTTTGCGGGAAAAGAAAGCAAAAAGTAGTTTGTTTTGTTTAAAAATCATATAAATGCATAATGTGGCGAGGGAGGCCTTTTACCCCACACTCTGGTTGAAAAGTAAAAGGCCTCCAGTATTGATGCAAATACTATAGCTAAAATAATATGATTTGTGTAATATCTTAATACTTGTTCAAAACAAGCACTTTTAATTTTTTTTTTACTATATTCTGTTTATTTTGATAAAATCATTTAATTCACTTCTTTCAATAAATACACAGTCATTGAAATATGTTCAATTTAAAAGTATAGACATTTTTAATTGAAAAAAAAAATGTGAAAGCTCCTTACACTGGTTGATGGAGATCCAATAATATTTTAATATGGCTTTACAGTAGTAACATTAAAGGGGTCATATGATGCGATTTAAATTTTTCCTTTCTCTTTGGAGTGTTACAAGCAAAACAGTATACACAATTTTCACTCAGAAATTGCCGTAAATTTCAAATGAATTACAAAGAAATAGCAACACATTGAAGAAGAAATACTGAAAAAAATATATATGTATACAGTATATATATATGTAGTATGTATGTATAGTGTGTATAGATAGATAGATAGATAGAGATACACACACACAGACACTATACTATATATGTATATGATATGATTAATATAATATTTTTTAAATATGATGGTTTGGTTATAGAAATGGTGATTATCTCTATGATAGACACCCAACTTAATAAATGATATTTTACATAATATAACCATTTGAATCTCTCCATGTCATGTCAACAAATGAAAAAGTCAGCCAGCACTTTATTGCCACACAATTTATTCTGCCTTAAGCCCCAACAGAAGGGCGTTTTTTACCCCAAATATACTTTTACATGTTCTCCAGTTATTGAAAAACTTGATTTAAAAATCATTAACAATACTTTTGTCTCAAAATATATTTGATCAGCCACACAGTGAAACATGGATGTTTAGAAAAGTGCTGAAATAAGATCAAATCCTCCTTTAGCCCCGATGTACCCTACGTTTTGTGTTTCATCAAATTTGCAAGCTGTGATCTTCCCTGCCCATTTTTATGCCTTTTTTGCCAAGGCGTTTCCACCTGCTGTCACTTAAGAGACTTTCAGCGCCGTCTAACACACTGTAGCCTTCCACTCTATTATTACTCCGTGTTGAGTATAGCACAGTTTGGTGACATCTAGCCTGTATTCTTCCCAGCCTAAATAAACCATAATATTTAGTAAATAAAATAAAAATAAATAAAATCCTTTGCAAGTGTGGATTTTGCATTCACAGGCTTATAAACCTTTCCATTTTCTGGTCTCTCACACAAATGTAGTATTTAAAGATCCTGAACACCACGTCCCTTCCTGGTTTTATGTGAATTGCTGTGTAGTTGAGTGGATCAGTGCACTTGGTTAAGCATTCCAGTACTCTACTATGTTAATGATTTAATGATGGTATTGCCTTATATTATCAGCTAAAATTGCATGTTTCCTGTGCTTGGGTTGCCACAGAAACAAGTAAAGTTTGGAGGGTCAGTGTCCAGCCTTGCTGTGGTGAGGTTTGGGCCAGGGCCAGGCAGGGCTGGTTTATGGGCATTATGAGTTTTGTGAACATAAGTGGCCCCACTCCTTCTCTCCGCTCTTTTCCAGCCCGGTCACAGCAAATGTCTGGCTTTCAGGCAGCCATGCAATTTCCCATGAACTGCACTGAACGAAACAGATGAATTTGTTTTCACAATTGGAAGAATTTGCTAGTACGCGTACGAGGGAAAATAGTTTGGCTAATTTACGCCAGGCCAGACACAGCTTGTCCTGCCAGCTGAGGCCTTTTTTAAGCCCACTGTAGTGTCCTGCTCGCTCTTTTTCTCTCTCTCTGTAGTCTGTGCTGTTTTATACTGTTCCATTCAGTTCTTTCACATTGTGTTCTGCGTGGTTTGCTATAATCAATGCTGTTATTCACTGGTCTATCCTGTTCTACATTCTACATTTCTCACCATTCATCTCTGGCAGAGCTGTTGTTCAGTTGTGTGTTCTCAAACAACATTCTATCAATATAATCTTCGCATTAGTTTTCATGGGTTGCAGTGCATGGGGTGCATTGTCAATCTCGTCAATTAAATTATTGACAAATGTTTGGTGACAAAGAGCCATTCAGTTTCATTGATGATAATGAAAATGAGACGAAAACATAAGGATTATTTTTTGAAAATTTATATGAACTCAAACAACATACTTTTGACCAAAATATGACTTGAAATCACATTGAAAGACATCAACAATGCACCACATTGTTTTGTAGAAGAAGAAAAAAGTTTAAGTTTTTAAAAATGATTATCTAAACATTATATATAGACGTGTTTTTTGCACATTATCCTTAGTGTTATTTTTGTCTTAATTGTGTCTAATTTAATTTATATTAAATTTAATTTTAATACTGTAAAAAAAAATTAACACTGAGTTTTACTTTAAAAATATCAAGCATGATATTCCACACCATAAAACTCAGAGCTGTCAAATCTTTCTTGAGCTGAGGTTAATAAATAATGAAAGATGATTAAACATCTTTATGCTTTGCTATATTAGTGTATCAAGTTCCAGCAGTTTGAGCCTGAGGTGTAATTTGTTTGGAAAAATAATTACTCGTATTGAATCCTTGTTAATTATTAAAGGGGGTTAGAATTCTAAATGTACCATGTGCAGTGATGTTGATCTGGAATGGTTTCTTATCTTTGAATGGACTGTTTATGGAGACCAGACATACATTTCTGCTTGTTAAACAGGGTACAGGTTTACCTTTAATGGAGCAAGTTAAGTTTCCACACATCACACTGTTCTTTTTTTTTTTTCTTTGTATAAAAGTTTAATTCTTGGCCAAATGGTGTCAACTTTGTTTTTCTACATAGAACATTGTATTACTACTAACATTGTGTTACTGCAGAGAACATTGCCTTTTAGAGCAACAGAGAGCTCCGAGAATTGGGTTCAGGTGTGTTTAGAGAAGTGTCAAGACTTAAATAATGTTTTGTGTGTTGGTCATTTGTGTGTTTTTGTGGGAAAGCAAAGCACCTGCAGATGTTGGCAGGAAGTTTTATGTGTTTATTTTGATTCAGAAACGAGCTGGGTGATATTGTCTTGTTTAAGCTCAGCTGACTGTCCTGTGCATGCGCTGGAAACACTGACATGCCAAAACTGCTTATCAATGACAGAGGAACATTGCGTCCCTCTGTTATATCATCATCCAAGCTTCCCACAACACAATATTACCCTCATTAGGCTTAGAGAAGGGTGGCACGGTGATTGGAAGGACTTCACACGCACACAAATACTCTTTAATTAGCTCCTGTTTAGTATGTCTATCAGCAGACAGATGGCACTTGTTGAGTCATTATGTTGCAATGCCCTGGTCAAAATGCGTAATGACCAAATTTATGAAATATTTATTGTTTTTATTGATCTGTAAAGATATGATTGAACCTCAGATCTGTCACTTCAAGGATGTGACCAAATATTGAAGATTGCGGGAGATGAAAGATGAAATATATATATATATATACTAGGGGTGTAACGGTACACAAATATGACGGTTCGGTACGTACCTCGGTTTTAACGTCATATTTTTAAATCCATATCGTCATGAACAGCCAGTCAGAAACTACTGTACATTTATTTAAATCTCATACTAAGCCTTGATTTTAGATTTTTGGTTAATTTAGTCTTCTACAAGACGAGAGTAATAACTTATGGTCCAGTGAATAATAGGGCCCTTCACACAGAATGTGCTTTTTTTTTTATTCCACTGTGCTGCTTTTCCATTGTTTTGTTTATTTAAATATGCACTAGACAAACATTTTTGACCGTTTTGCAGTGTTTTTGCGTGTTTTTTTTCTTTTTCTTTTCACGCCTCTGTAAGAACAGTACTTAAGTGAAGATTTGTTTCAACTGAATCAGACTAATTAAAACTGCTAACTTTATTATGAAGTCTTTTTGATGGAGTGTTAAGGGTGTGATATTGTTTTTATGCAACAATTCGATAAAAAAAGAAATGAATTTATATTTTAAATGCAGTATTGCTAGTTATAGTCTATTTTTGACAAACAAAAATAGTTCCAAGCAAAGCAACAGCAGAACTGTTTTGCATCTCTGAGCTACAAAATGTTTGGGTGATTCATTGACTCACTCAAGACTTAAATAGTTCCTAAATAAATCAGTGTTTTGAAGGCTATGATTGATCGAATGATTCAATGACTCACTCATAAAGACTTTATAGTATAGTTTCTGAATGAATCAGTGTTTTGAACAAATTGGGTGATAGAATGAATGATTCAGTGACTCACTCATAATGACTCAATGAAGTTACACCAGCTGGTCACTTGTCACCACCTACTGGTGTAATCATGTAGCTTTGCTGAAAAATGCTGAGCAAAAAAAAAAATTACTGAACAATTAAATAGACTAATAGTGACAGTCAGTTCATCTGAGATGACTGTGTTTTCAAAGACAATATACTGTATATGGAGTATAGGTTCATAATCTTTTATATTGCACAGATAATCCCCTTTGATTGCTTAAGTATGTTTTTTTGGCCCTTTTGTAGATCATTCATATAGATGTAAGTATAGATAAAACAATGCTTACATAAGCTATCACATGCATAGTTTGTTTGCTTACATAAGCCATCCTGAATTATACATGTCACTTCATTTAACTTCATGCCTGTGGCTACGTCCTAAATCCAGTAAGACCTCATATACATTTGCTAACACTCGCTACCTGTTTCTATTTTTAAAAAAAGCTATATTTTGACTCCGTGATGCATTGTTAATATTAGCAGTGTTGAATTCTTCTGTGGTCTCTGCTCTGGCCTTTCGGTGTTCTTTTATAGTGGATTCTGCCATTGCCGCTGAAAGGGTGGCCTAACTAACCCTTCCTTCCCAGCATGCACTGCTCTTTTCCTTGCAAATCAGTGCCGGCCTCCCCGGGCTGCCTGCTTAAGTACTTTGGATTCATTAATGTGTAAAAGACATGGGGCAAATGAAATTCTAGATGAAATGAATGTATGCATCACTAAGTCTCTCTCTCTTTCACTCGCTCTTATTTTCTGCCATCAAGGCACGGAGGGCATATTGATGAAGATTCTTTTGTTTCCATGCTGACAGGAGCCAATGCTGTTGCCGTTGTGTAGGTGCTGCAGATGTTGAGTGAGGAAAACAGGGTTCATACTTCATAGTAGGGCTGAACTCATGGTACAGCTAATCTGTTCGAAACTTGAGCTTTTATTTTCCATATTTTTGTTTGCTTCACTATTACTTTTGCTCATAATTGGGATTCGGGATTTGAGAAAATTTGCTACGTTTTAAATTGCCCGATACTGCTTGTTTGAATGTGAATGATACATTAGATATGTGGTTATCTGGGTTGTTGTTTAAACAATTTTATATGTACAAATATTTATTATATATGTAAAAGTTATTCCTTTTCTCTTAATTTGTTCAGTTTAAGACTGTCTCTTATTCTTTGGCTCTCTCCTGTTCAGACTTAATCGGTGATGATAAATTGCCTTTCTGCAGTCGTACGCAGTTGGCAGTTCTGTTGATATTTGTTAATAATTGCCTCCAGAACCTTTCTATTTAATGGCCCTGTTGTAATGACAATGGCCCTTGGGTGGATATATCTCTCAATTAGCTTGCTGTTGCCGGTCATAATGGCCATATTGTAATGTTTCATATATGTTTCAGTAGGTCTACAATATATTTTTTGTCTACACTGCGTCTGGTCAGTAATGAGGTGAGCTGGATATCTCTACCTGCCAAAGCAAACATAAGCAGAAATACACACACACAAACACACACACACACATTCTCCAATCCCTTAATACTGTGACCTCATATGTGTAAAGCTTTAAAATAAAGCGCAGGATGCTCTTGCCCCGCCCCCCTCTCCACTGGCAGGGGTTGTGGCAGTTAGAGCTGGACAAAAAACCCCCTCGACATCCTAATTGCCGTGCATCATTCAGGGGGTCTCCATGGCAACGCAGACACAAAAGGATGGCCTGGAGAGGAGTAGCCAGTGAGGGGGTGTGATTCGGAGGAGAGAGAGCTTATTGTCATCAGGCCAGCAGTAGATTATGTGGGGTTGGCCCAGTGAGAGGTACTCAGCTTAATGCCTTGCATCAGCTTATATTATATATAAATATCTATCTATCTTTCTAGAAATATACACCATCGTTCAAAAGTTTGGGGTTGATTTTTTTTATACATTTTTAAAACAATTTTTTAAAGTCAACATACAGTAAAAACAGTTTTAAATATTATTTAAAATAACTTTTCTATTTTCATATAAAAAATATTTATTCATGTGATGGCAAAACAGCCTTCAGTGTCACATGATTGTTCAAAAATCATGCTAATATGCTTATTTGATGCTCAAGAAACATTTCTTATTATTATCAATGTTTAATTAACTGTCACCCGTCCCCTCTGTGGGACGCCTAAGTTTACTTCACTATATTACAATTAAATCCTAATCTAATCATGACAAACTATATATCGTTGGAAAGGTCTAAGATTCCTAAATAGATATTTTACCAATGTTTTTGTTAAAAAATATGTAGGAAAAGTAATAGATTAATTTTTGACAAGAGTGCACCTCAAAAATCTACATCATAACAGGAGTTCTGACCTTTGTCAAAAAAAGTCTTCTTTGTTGCCCTTTTCTCTATCACACTTTAGAAATCATCAGAAATTATTTATCAATTCAAAACTTTAAATCTCAAAATTCATCCTTTGAAACCCATTTTAAAATCAAACATTGCATTACCATGAAAATGGTACATCAATATCATGTTACAAAATGTTTTCATTCATGAATTATAAAAATGTAAGTTTGGATCGTGCACTTTCACGTCTATGTTCAGAAATGTGAGTGACAGTTAAGGGGTTAAAACATAGTTGTGCTGGTTAATATTTTGGAAATTTTTGAAACCATGATACAGTTTGAAAACCATGATACAGGATTTTTTTAATGAATAAAGTGTAAATAAAAAACAAAAACAAAAATGTATTTAAAAAATATTTGTAACATTATAACTGTCTGTACTGTAGTGTTATTTTAGAGTAATTGAGATACTTTTATAGTTTTTATTAATGTTTGGTTTTATCATTTCTATCATTTTATCCATTTTTATATTGTTACATTGTTACATTTATAACTACATTTTCTTTTTAATTTGAGTTAGTTTTAACATTTTTTAGTGTTTTTTTATGTATGACTATATAACTTGTATTAATTTGATATTTTACTAGCTGAAATAAAGTTTTAATACTTAAATATTTTTTATTTCAGTTATAATGCCTATTTTATTTGAAGTAAAGATTTTAGTTTAAAGTTTAGTTATAACTGTCTGTACTGTAGTGTTATTTTAGAGTAATTGAGATACTTTTATAGTTTTTATTAATGTTTGGTTTTATCAGTTTCTATCATTTTATCCATTTTTATATTGTTACATTTATAATTACATTTTCTTTTTAATTTGAGTTAGTTTTAACATTTTTTAGTGTTTTTTTATGTATGACTATATAACTTGTATTAATTTGATATTTTACTAGCTGAAATAAAGTTTTAATACTTAAATATTTTTTATTTCAGTTATAATGCCTATTTTATTTGAAGTAAAGATTTTAGTTTAAAGTTTAGTTAACTAACTATGCTATAACTGTATAAATACTGTATAATAATATAAAAATATACTACCTATAATAGGGCTGGACGATATGGCCAAAATTTATATCACGATATATTTCTTAATTTCGGTCGATACGATATAATTCCGGCCCTATTTCTCCCTTATGAACTGCAGTGCAGGACCTATCCTTGCTTTTTTACCCTACTAGTCTACTTTAGAGACTCCACTTAAATTAGCCACACTCAGTGAGCGGCCATGCGGGGGTGGTTGATATTTCAACTTTTCAAAGTACTTAAAAGTTGCGTTTTTTTCCCCTCTTTTAAGAACGGCAGCTCTTTAACAGAGCTCATGTTGTAGGGAATTTAAGAAGCAGTTTTGCTTCTTACCGTGTTATGATCAAAGAGCCGGACTGCCATTTAAGACTTTAACCCCTCAGCCCATCTGAACCGCATTTGCCTGCCTGTGAGTATGTGTTACTTCCCGTGCGCTCTCAGACTGAAATGATTCCAGCATTCACGCTACGACAGGCATCGATCATAAATTCTGCATACCTCCCACCAGCCCGCTATTGACGGAAAGGGCAAATGGCTTCCCGTCTGTTTGCATGTTTGTCTTTCTATAGAAGCGATGACAAAACACGCTGCATTCCAGAGTGGGTACGTTTCCGTCCCGGGGCTTAAATTGTGATGCTCCAATACAGCTATCCCTTGGAGTTTTCCTCTTGTTTTCAGCTCCTGTATTTTTTTATTGTGTGATTCATAGTGGGTACAGCTGCTAATTGTGTTAGCTAGGTGTATGATGAATAGTGCATTGTGGGAAGCACCTAAAGCACTCTTCTTGGATGAATAGCGAAACAGGAAAAAAAAAAAAATGATATAGGTGAATGGAAATTGAATGCGAAAGGGCAATATGGGACGAGCTGCTGTGACCAAAGCAAATAATAGCAGCCCGAATGGGGCTGGCGGCGTTCAACTCGATGACATTAAAGGATGAATCGAGTCCTTGCCAAATAGACAAACCTTAAAAGACTATGGAAATGCAAAAATGAGTCAGATGCATGTCAATAGAATATTTTATGGTCTGAAAGCTGTAAAGTTAAAAACTGTTATCCAAACCCACTTATAAGCTCTCAGAATTAGCTACATGTGAAAATATGATCTGACGAGACCCTCAGAGGGTTGATGTCAGGTGAAGGAGAAGTGCTGTTTATTTTCGCGTGAGCTGGTAAAGCACAGCCCGGTCTGTAATAACAGGGTAGATTTCACTAAACGCTGCTTTCACTGACGCCACCGCTCACAGAAAACTAGCCCCTTCTCTAAACACCCTCATTTGCCTTGTGAAACCTTTTTTTTTTGTATTATATATGAATATCATATCCTCAGGGACACACTGAGAAGGGGAAGGAATTTATTGTTTTTAAAGCACTGCTATTGGTCTGTTGTGTGAATTATATGTGCAAGACAGAGCCATTCCTCTTTCTAATGTAACTGTTTGACCAAATGGAACATTTCTGGAATATATGATGCAAATTTTTTTTATCTGGACGTGATGTATCAGTGAAGGCATCTCTGGTGTTCTTGCAATATGATGCAGTTGAAGTCTGTGCACCTGTAAATGGACAAGCTGATGTCCATGTTTTTCTTTCACTATGATTTTTTTGGCTTTATTGCATATTTTATTTATAGAAAGAGTGAAGAGTCAGGATGGTGTGAAGGAAGTGTCGGATTCAAATCTGCATTGACAACCAGCACTCAATGTGTTACAGCTAGGCTCTTGCATTGTTATAATTTTATGTGATTTTATTTTAGTTTAATCCACAGAACTTTATGTAACAATGATATGGTGATGTAATTCTTGTGACTCTACAGAGACACTAACTCATCCGTTCACATGCAGACGTCATGAGGCACTCTGTAATTTGTTTTAACTGCTTATGTCACTGTTTCTTAGTCAAATTATTTATTTATTTATTTCAATTTGTGACCTAAACACTTTAAAGGAATAGTTTACACAAAAAGAAAATTGTCATCATTTATGATTTTCATGATTTTCTTTCTTGTGAAGATAATATTGAAAAGATGAAACACACACACACACACACACACACACACACACACACATATATATATATAATTCTGAAAAAAAAAATGTTTGACCATTTCCACAAAAATATTAAGTAGCACAACTGTTGGTGGTAATAATAAGAAATGTTCTTGAGCAGCAAATCATATTAGAATGATTTCTGAAGGATCATGTGACACTGAAGACTGGAGTAATGGCTTGAAAATATAGCTTTGCCATCACAGAAATAAATTATATTTAAAAAAAAATTCAAATACTGTCGAAAACAGTTATTTTAAATTGTAGTAATGTTTCACAATATTACTGTTTTACTGTATTTTTACCAAATAATTGCAGCCTTGGTATAAGCATCTAAGACTTTTGAACTTTTGAATGGTAATGTATATTATAAGATTTCTTGATATACTGGCATGTCTGACCACAGAGTGATTAATCAGTGGACAATAATGATGTGTTTATACACATTACCGCTCAATTGAGACCTCCTCCAAACAAATTGCAGACTGTGAAGCACTAGTAATGTCCCTCAGCACCGACAGAAGGGACCTCTCAGTTCTGTGTGGAGACTTGAGAAATGATACGTCGACCATCAGTGCTTGAAGTTTGTTCGGTCTGCAGGGTAGAGAAGACCGGTGCTGTGTGCAAAAGCTGTTCCTTTGAGTTTACTTCTCCAGTCAGTAACTTTTTCCACTGAATTGAATTGAATAGTACTTTTCCAAAATGTTCTAAATAATGTACACACACAGAAAAATGTGATAGTGAATTGGTGGGTTTTTGTTAAATGTGAGCCAAAATCATCACAATTAAAAGAACCAAAGACTTACTACTTCAGTCTGTGTGCATTGAATTTATTTAATACACGAGTTTCACAATTTGAGTTGAATTACTGAAATAAATGAACTTTTCCATGACATTCAAATTTATTGAGATGCACCTGTATTTGGCCAACCAGCTTATTCCTGCTTGAAAAGCAAATGTTATTGATAGTGTAAAAAATATCAGCTTTGAAGCACATGCATTACTCAACATTACTTACTACCTTCCAGCAACACTACATTTAATTAAGGTAAAATAGTAAAAAAATAATAATAGTTCATTTAAATGGAACCGGAATCGTTAGGCAAAGCTGGAACCGGAATCGGAACCGTAAAATTTCTAACGATTCCCAACCCTACTAATAATGCATAAAGTCTACATATTAGTACCTTTTGAAAGGGTAAAACCCCAGTGACAGATTTTGTAATCTTGGTAAATAGTGTCTTTTTGTAAGCTTGGTAAATATTGGTCACATACAATGATATTTGCTTTAAATTTAAGTTTCAGAGGTAGGGGGGACAGAAATCTCAATATTTTTTTATTTTTATTATTTTTTTGGCTAATTAACAGGTTTTTTTTCAATATTTTTTTTCTTTCTTTTAATTGCTGCTGGACAATAACCAATAATTTGTATTCTATAATATTTTTCCTGTATTCTGCTAGTGACAATTTTAAACTTGATTTATATACCACAAACACTTTTTTTTTGTCATTTTTATCACAGAATAAAGCAGAAAATATAATCTATAGTTTCTAAAGGGTATTGTAATAAATGTCAATTAGCACTGCATTATTCATATACTTTATTTATTACCTGGAGATGACTAGGAAAAACACATATAAACCATATATTGTTGCAATAGTGTGTTTATTGTCTTCACGTTTTATCAGTCAAAACGTTTCTGCTTTTTATTCAGCTTAGCTACAGCGATAGTCAGTTGCCTTTGTCCATATTAGGGCTTTCCTGACACGTCATAAGTTATTACTTCTATGAGCCTCCGCGAGAGAGCGCACTCTGGCTTCCAGTATGAATGAAACATACACTGCATGAGAGTGTTTAGCTCTCCGTAATGTTCACATCCAGTGTTGCCAGATTGGGCAGGGTTCCCGCCCAATTGAGTGGTTTTGAATTTTATTGTACAGGTAATACAATAAATAATAATTTGGGCTGGTTCGGGGTCAGTTTGGGGGTTTTCAAACATCAAAATTTTATAGGCTAATTGGTTAACAAACAAACCCAAGTGTGAATGTACTGTACTGCATCCAATCAGTCACCATGATGTTACTAAACACACAGGCCCTCTGCAGAGTCGGCTGATACTGATGTTGATGTTGCCCACCGCACTTTTAGCCAGTCACTAGGAATCAGCAGACAGACGTGATGATTCATGAGTGACGGGTTTTTAGCATGATAAGGAATCAGATATTGAACGTATAGCTATATATTCAAGAGATCACAATGCCAGAGTGGCCTAAATATAAGTTACATGGTAAAGAGTGGGAGAGTGACTCGAGTTACATCTGTGGAGGGAGATGACATGCTCTAATATCATTGCAACTCTGAAATCAGAGCACAGTTGAATAAATTAAGCAAAATCGAAATTGAATATCCGGGACTATACGATCCTGTCCTGCATCAGGACATCTTTTAAATGGTCCAGACTGGTATATCCTTGAAAGCTGCTGGACTTGATTAGTTTTGACTGTGCAAAGTTTTGTATTATGTTATACAATATGTACTTCACAAAAGACTTCCTCTAGTTCTGTCTGAGGTTAAAGTGCGACATGATGGTAAGCGCATTAATGTTGTTGTTAATTTTTTATGGTCGGATTATCGTACAGTATGCATCAAAGAATGACACAGTTTTGACTGTCATGGTGTGTGCATGAACAAGTGTGAAATACCTGCTAATTACGTAACCTTTTCCAATCACTTATATTGGGCACTTTTTGCATTTAAATTGGCTTATTCTGCCTGTTGACATTGAAAATGATGCATGTGTTTTTTCGAGGGTATCGGTTAATTTCTTGATTGCCGTTTTGACATAGTGTCTGCCTGCATATTTTCGTCATATTTGGTAATTCTCTTTACTGTATTTGGCCTAAATTGATCCATTTTCCTGGGAAATGCCTGCCTCATTTTGGATATGAATAAAACGTCAAGTCAATTGTCTCTTTGCATTTAAATCTAGATTTATATGTATGTATGTATGTAGTGTTTAGTATATATATATATATATAGTGTGTATAAGTTAATTTAAGTTGCAGTGAGATCAATCATGTTGCACTAAAAATTTTGTTTATTTTTCAGTGTTATATTTGTCAGTAGAACTATTATTTTCTTTAAGTGTAAAACTTTTGTAAAGCTCAAAAGCTGTCATTTAGGCAGGAAATGTATTTCCCGCGTTGCTTAGCTTGGGGAATATGGGCCTTGTAGGTGTAACTGTTATGTTAATGAAGGTGTCACAGTCATCTTTTGGGTCAGAGGTCGACATGCTAATAAGCCACTTGATTCTCATGCCATTTTCACACCCGCACACACTGCACACACACCCACTCACACACAATAACCACACCGCCCCAGGAACGTCCAGATTGTTGTTTTCCAGGCTCTGGCTGTTAAACTAAAATGTGCGATGCAGCAAAGTGCTGATGTGTTCATTCTCTGTAATTAGAACATCCCACCAGTTCCAAAAAAAAAACTAATGTTTAATTTGCCTCCTGCTCAAAGGCAGGCCTTTGTTATTGCCACTGCAATTAACTTTATGCAGAGGCCTAGGCATTTCCTGTGATTGATGTCATTTGCATAGAACAAATCAGAATGAGAATCGAATCCCCACCACCCCCACGTGCACACAAACACGCATTTTTACATGCCACCTCCATCAGTGGCCTAGCAACAGTTACCACCATGTTAAAATGGCATTGTGGGATGGATTTGGAGTGTCACTGGAAGCCTCATAGGAGCCCTGTCCCCCATGAGCGCCCGTGCCGCCCCTCATCCCACAGCGATGGGATTCCATAGTCAGTGCTGCTAATTGAACTGCTTGATTATTAGACACGAATGGCAGAAATAGACGGATGTGCGCACATGTAATTAGACACGTGCACGCGGTCACACTCCGTTAGGGCTGCTAACCGAGTCTGGTCTGATATTAACCGTTCTCAAGCTGCTAAATGACCTGCTCTGTCCACTATAATAAAGACACATGGTCAATGAGTGCTTAGTGGTCAGATTTAATGCAGTGCAGCGGTAATCGTCAAGACACATCCTCGGTTTGCTGTAGACGTGCCGGTGGTGCCTTAGGAGGTTTTTGTGTTGCACGTGTGTAAGTGTGTGTAGATGTGTCTTAACAGGTGTGTGTGGCTTCTAACAGGTGTGTTTGCGCCGGATGGTCCCGAGGGAGAGGAAGTATAGAAGTGTGACTAGTCACAAGACTCTCTTTGCAATTCAGTTTGGAAGGTGTCGAGAGATTTAGGCCAGAACTGCACTGCCAAAAAAAAAATCATCCCTACAGTTCTGTATTTGAAATGAAAATTGAAATGTACAGGCTGAAATTTAAAGAAACTATTTATTTATTTATTAGTAATTAAAAACCTATGTTAAATATACAATTAATTTGTTTGTTTGTTTTATTTGTTTATTTATTTAGTATGGGTTTTTTAATAGGTAGAACAATATTAATAAATAATCTATTGATTATACAGTCAGTTTTTCTTCTGCACCACTTTGATATCAATCCATCTGGTTTCTCTCAGCTGTGCATGAGATTTAACTATTAATTTACATATTTTGCAATGTTGTATATACTTATGTTGCTTATGTGCATTAAAAAAAATATATAAATAAGTAAAATAAAAAATGCAAATTTTTGTAAAACAATACACAAGGGAGACCAGTTGTTACAATTTTTACTCCAGTGAAAACGTCTAATTATTATTATTTTTTTTAATAGTTAATAATTTTGACTTTTATTTTATATGGCTGTATAGCCACCTTAAGGTCTTGGCTACAAAAACAGCTATTGAAAATTTCCACCATTATTGCCCAAGAAAAAAAGATTGAGTTCTCTGACACTGTGTTGTATACTGTATATGGGGTAAATTGTCACAAAAGAATCTGCCATTAAAAAGCAAAATTAAAATCAAAATTTGAACAGCTTTCCTTGTTTCTGTCATTCTGAGATTTATCTTCCCTTCCTCATGTTTCTCCTCTTTCCTCTTTTTTTCTTTCTCTCGTCCACTCTCCTGCTGGAATGACGCCGCCAAGCTCCCAATCTATATTTCAAAGTGCGAGGAAAGGAATTCTGTAATGAGTTCTCCATCTCCCCCACTAGCCGTGGAAGAAACGCTTTGTGAAACTAATTGAAACTGGCATCTGTGTGTTTGGGGGGAAGCTCTTTGGTGGTTGCAGGAATTTTATTTTTTTACAGCACACTTTTCTTTTCTTTTTTACTGAAAGCATACTTTTTGAAGGATGAAACGTACGCCCGCCTCAATTAGCTTGGAGTACTGTTAGAGACAGTATTAAAAGCTTTTGCCAAATATAAAAATGTGGTATTTTAATCAAATTAACATTTAAACCATAGGTTCAGGCATTGAGGATGACATGTGCCCTCAATAGTCAGATTAGTGGTCAACCGAGTGGGTTTTCAAGGGTTAATTGTTAAATTATCACGTTTCCTCTGAATCCTGCATATGTTGTGTCATCTCTAATTTAGATGAATGAATTGCCACAGATTTGCCATTTCTTACCTGCCCTGACAAGATCTGAAATGTAAACATGTTTTTTCCCCCTCAGACTTTTCTTATAGCTGCAATAACCAAGCGCACAGGCAAAGGTATTTGGCTACGTGAGTTACGTTTGTTGGAGCTAGCAAACTGAAACTCCCACCCAATGCACAAACACACATTCTGAGAGTGTTTTATGTCTCTCAATTCATGCAGGCAGTGTGTAATGGACCAATGTTAGTGGACATGCTACATATTACAGTACATATCCACAGCAGCTCAATGGAAATTTACACTCAATAGAGGAAAACTTGAACTACCTGTGTTTTTCCTTCAAGGGGAGTCATATTCAGAAGGATAAAAAAGGAATGGAGAGAGAAAAGATGAGGGAAGAAAAAAAAACACAAGGTCTAGACAGACAAGATTCTGATTGTAAGAGAACAGTCAAAAGGAAATGAAAGGAATAGTTCATCCAAAAATGAACATTTTCTGAAAATTTTACTCACCCTCAGGCCATCCAAGGTGTAGATGAGTTTGTTTCTTCATGGGAACAAATTGGGAGAAATTTAGCATTACATCACTTGGTCACCAGTGGATCCTCTGCAGTGAATGGGTGCCGTCAGAATGAGATAAAGAAAGCTGATAAAAATATCACAATAATCCACAAGTAATCAACATGACTCCAGTCAATCAATTAAGTCTTGGGAAGTTAAAATTGGCATAAATAAGAAACAAATGCATCAAGGCGTTAACTTTAAAATGTACTCTTTTAAGTTTTAAATGCATGTTCCTGTTGTTATTGTGCATGCTTGAACTTTTTCCACTTTTCACCATCTAATCAATTCTCACAAAAAGAAACATTCTGTCATCTTTTACTCACCTTCATGTTGTTCCGAACATGTATGACTTTATTTTGTCAGTGGAACACAAAAGCAGAATCTCTGATGTTCTCTGATGTCTCTTTGGACCTTGAAAGCACATGGTCACCATCCACTTTCATTGTATGGCAAAGAGCAGCGTGAACATTCAGCTAAATGTCTTTTGTGTCCATGGAAGAAAGAAAACCATAAAAATTTGGAATGCTGTAAATGTTAGTGAATTGTTAAAGATGTTTATTTTTTGTGCAAACTTTCCATGTCAGATGAAATGACAGTTACAGAAAGAAGAGTTTAGATGTGGAAAGCTGTTTGAGGGGAATGCTGAAAAAGAGAGGAGGTGTAGACGTGTTTGAGGAGGGTCACAGAGGTGCATAGAATGGGGGACGGGTTCGGTGGATGTTATTTCATCTTATGTCACGCCGAGCAATCAATCTGAGTCATTTTATGCTGCAGAGGGAGCCGGCCTGTGCTCAGATTGATAGCTGTGTAAATAATAGCACCTATGATTTGAATGGCCGGGCTGTTCAATTAAAAAAGCAGGGGTTAAAGAGAGGGGATACTGTGTGTGTCTGTGCTGCTGTGGTCGTCTGCTGGAGGATTCAGCTCTTATGATAGTTTCCATTTTAATCTTACTTCTGTACTCAATTGGTACAGTCAGGGTCCAAAATTAACCATCGCCAAGTGGCAAATGTGACAAATTGGCTTTGAAGAGTTAATATACATAATGGAGCTGCTGCCCATTGACCTGTTCTTTTTATGAATTGCACCATAATACATGGTTTAAATGCAAGAACAATATTAACCCTAGTTTTTTTTTTTTATATCTGATATGAGTGGATAAAATCGCAGAGATACAAACTGTGTACTGTTGTTGTTGTTGCTTTTTTTTTTTTTTTTTTTTTGCAGCAATTTTGAGGTTTGGGTAAGATTTTTGAAATGTTTTACACATTATTCTTCAGAAATAACTCTAATATGCTGGTTTGGTGTTCAAGAAAAATTCCTTATTATTATAATCAGTGTTAAAAACAGTTGTGCTGCTTAATATTTGTGGAAGCTGCGATTCCTTGATAAATAGAAAGTTTAAAAGAAAAGCATTTATTTGAAAAGCAAATCTTTTGTAACATTATAAGTGTTTCTATTGTCAGTTTTGATCAATTTATTACATCCTTGGTGAATACATTAAAAGTATTATTTCTTTTTTTTTAAATATTACTGACTCTAAACATGGTAGTTTAGTCATATTGAATGTTACAAAATGATGGCTGTATCATAAGTATGTATTATATATTATGTTATATATTTATATTTGAAAACGATCATTTTCAACATTTAACACGGTGTAAACTGAAAACTTTTTTTGACTTTTTTGTTTAAATTAAGAAATAATTATGGAACATGATCAATATTTCAACTTTTAATTTGAATAAACTCATTTTGTACATCATGCAAACCCATTATAAAAAATCTGGCTTCAGCATTATTTAATGAAGTGAAATAATCCCAGATGACGTCTCTCTATCATTTTCTCTTGTAAGGACTGCTTTCTCTCTCATTGAATAAATGCTATATGCTGAGTGTTTCTATTATGCGCTATTAGCTAATAGCAACCATTCTTTTTTTCACTTTGAAACTTATGTTATGCATTAATGTTCACGCTAAATGAATAATAACATCACTAGTTTAATTAAAACACTGTAGTATCTGTACTGTAGCTTAAGCAGTTGTCACAGACACAATATTGGCACAATCTTCCTCAGGGACATGTAACAGTTGCTTTGATAGGAAACCATCTGCCGAGAACATAAATGTCCTATAAAATGTAAAGCGCTGACTTGAGCGCACTCATGCCCCACAGTAAAACTAACTCATGGGCAATATCATTTTTTTCAGCACATACAGCATGACATGATTTATGAAAGTGTGTGCATGTGTGGCCTCCCTCTCCTGTTGGTTTAGACTTACGCTCACACTCTTAATGAGTATGTTTTCATGACGGAGACTTTCGGTAATAAGGGTAATATGATAATCGTGACTCCATACAGAGGGGAAAAAAACTCACCTGATCCATCAGTTTTTATTCTGTTCTCCATGACTAAGCTAGACTGCAGCTGGGAAAGGATCATAGAGAGAAATAGAGAGAGAGAGATGAGGGCAGAGAGGAAATGCAGCTGTGTTCTTGGCACCCCGTTCTGTCCTGGGGTATGAGACAGACTAACTCATTTCCTGTCTATTGGCCAGGGCGCCCTCGTCCACCACCCCGTTCTTCTTCATCTTTTTTTCTCCTCTGCCCATATTCCCAGCATTTCTGTGTCTCTGGTTTCTCCTCTTCTCTCTGTCTCTCTCGTTCCTTCATGAGTGCTGGCTTATGTAATTATGTGACGGTGAAAATGGTCGTTCACATGGAAAGTCTTTTTTTTAAATCTTGGTCATTGCATACATGCGGCAGATGGATTTGCTACATCTTGTGCCAAGTTCGGCACGTTTTTAAGAGTTAAAACATGTTAAAAATAGCTCACCTCATGACTCGCAGCACAACAGATCAATGCCCGTTTTAAAATGACCGACCAATCAGATGAATCTGGGGGCGGGATTAGATTCTCAAGTGTTTATATTAAGTTTTTCTCACAATATTTTTCTCACAATGTGTGTATATATATATATATATATATATATATATATAAAACTAAAAATAGCTAATTGAATAATTTTTTTAAATGAATAATGAATAAAAAAACGTGTTATTTTTTGTATTTAAATTTATTTAAATATTT
>NW_015554135.1:258439-259972 GCF_001515605.1 Sinocyclocheilus anshuiensis
TTATTTAAATATTTTATTTTTTATATAATTACTATTTTTTTATTTTACAAGAATAATATTACAATATTAGTCTCAAGTGTTTATATTTGCAACTCAATTTGTAATTTTGGTGTCTTCTGTCTACTTATGTGAATGACTTTTTTAAATTTAAAAATAGAAAATATTATTTATTTTAATGATACCTTTGCTTTATATTTTATATTACTCAAATTTATATTAACATTTCTTATTTTTTGTTTTATTTTACAATACAATAGTAATGTTATAGTTTATATTCGCAACGCAGTAATTCTGTTTCCTTCCATCTACCTATATGAATGACTCCTAGAATATGAATGACTCCTAGAATATGCTCTATTTATTTTTTTGCTAAAAATAGAAAATAATTTTTACATTTAATAATATTATTTTTATATTATTTTTTACTGATATTTTAATATTGCATTTTTATTTTATATATGATTTTCATATTATTATTCTTGTTACATTTTTTATTGTTTTATTTTAAAATAAAATAGTAATATTACCATATAGGAATCTCAAGAGTTTCTGTTAGTGACTCTTTTGCAGTTCTTTTGTCCTCCATCTACCTTTTTTTTTAACTCAAGATTGCATCCTGTTTGAACAGCCCTTGAGATTTTAACTTTACAGACTAAACTCCTCATCTTCCCAAAACTTTCATTGTTCTTTCCATCCATCTCTCTCTCTCTCTGCTCAAGCATTTTCTGTCTGCTCCAACTGCCGCTGCCTCAGTTCTCCTCGAATCTGGTGTCAGATGTGCAGCGTTGCCCTGTATGTTGCAACAAAGCGCTCCGGAATCTCTGGGGATAGTTCAGAGCACGGCTCATTGTTATTAAGTTTGTCTTGCTTCGTCATATCTCTCAAGATTTGTGTGTGTGTGTGTGTTTGGGTTTGGGGTCTTGTCCTAACCTGGCTAGACTCTTTTGTTGTGTTTAGATAAGACGTCACAGCCTTGTTCCTGGAACAGCTGGAAATACCACAAGTCATCTTTTGACTTATCATCTCTGACCCTATCCTGCACTGTAAAAAATGACCGTGAATTTAACGGTAAAAGACTGTTCTGATTGGCTATGATCAGTGTGTATGCTTATACTGTATGAGAGTGAACAGCACTGCTGTCTCACAGCAAGAAGGTCCCCGGTTCGAGCCCCGGCAAGGACAGGTGGCCTTTCTGTGTGGAGTTTGCATGTTCTCCTTGTGTCTGCGTGGGTTTACGCCGGGTGCTCCGGTTTCCTCCCACAGCCCAAAGACATGCAGGTTAGGTTTATTGAACATTCTAAATTGTCCGCGGATGTGTGTGTAAAGACAAGACTTGTGTATGGATTGACTTGTGTATGGATTAACTGTTTTTCGCCATGAATATAGCCATAGATGCTGGATTGGCGTTAAGAAAGAAATAAACAAACCAACATATTAGAGTGAACAGACGCTAAGGTGGGGTTCTTTGCATTGAGATATCTTTTTTTTTTTTTTTTTTCACACTGGCTTTTTTTATTTCTCATTAAAAATGAA
>NW_015554135.1:259982-269613 GCF_001515605.1 Sinocyclocheilus anshuiensis
TTTTTTTTTTTTTTCCTTTCACCCTGGCTTTTTTTATATCTCATTAAAAATGAATGACTTACTGTACGGTCGCTGCAAGTAAGGTAGCTGCAAAACTTGCAATTTAATATGTTTGATATCTTTTTGAAGACCTTTTACATTTTTTAGACCTGCATGTCATGTCAGTCACTATGGGGGTATATTTAGCTGCAGAATGGATTGTGTTCATGCCTATACTTTAAATTAAAATGATTCCATTGTCTTCATTGTGTTCAAATGCACTACACAGTAGTATTTTTTTCTGAAAATGAAAACTTATTTCCAATTTTTTTCAATATTTGTTTAAATATTGTGTATAATATTATTTGATTATTTCATTTTTATTAATACTTATTTTACTTTATTTTTATTTGATTATTTATTTTATGAATTAATTTAATTACAATAAAAGTTTGATTTTCAATTTCATCAAAAGCAGAATATCTAATATTTTTATTTTCATATGTTTGTTTAGTATTTTTATATTGTTTTATAATTGTGTTGATATTTTATTATTTTTATTTAATAAGTTATACTTATTTTTACCGAAAATAGAAAATGTAATATATTCACATTTTTCAATATTATGTTTATTTTATGATTTTATAGTTATATTACTTTATTTTTTTAATGATTTATTTTGTTTTGTTTTACAGTAAAAGTTAGATTTTCTTTAATTTTACCAAATACATTTTATTTATTTATTCTTTCTGTCTTTTACAGCGCAATAGTATTACAACAGTAGTAAATCATTTATTTAGATTTGAATTAAAATCAAACCTTGTGCCAGCCTAGACCGAACGATGGAAATGCTAAAAGAAACCAAAAACCCAGTAATGCAGGAAATGTAATTTCATACTTTTGAACACTTTTTTTTACTTTTTAATGACCTGCAGATATAATATTATTGTGAATTAATACCCATTTTCTCAGTTGTTTTCTGTAAACCCTGACTAATTAAATACCTAAAATAAAGCAAACAGTTGTTCGAAGACGTACCAGATCACTAGTGAAGTAAGCCACCGAGAATGTTCGCTTCCAAAATGCTAGTTGATCGGACACCCTCGTGATTGTTAGTTTATTTTAGTAAACAGAGTTTTCTTTGTCCAATGCATTTGAAAAAGAGAGGTTACACTCCGCTGTAGACACAGCTGGTGCAGCAGTCGCTTTCAACACACGCCAGCTGACTTCCTCGGAAGCATCTACCGCGAAGAGGCCGCACTCCGCGAGCCTGTGTTATTGCACGTTTTGTCCACGAGACTGATAGTTCCCCTAGGCCGTGGAGGTCTATCAAGTGACACCTGGTTTGTTCTCTCCACAGATCTCTAAATTAGAGCTGTCACATGCCTGCCTATATCACGTCATAGCTATAGGATTGCCTACGCAGGGCCCTTGTTTAGAATGATAGGTGATTTGTCACCGTTTTAATGCCTTTTCTTTATAGTCACCATTCCCAGAGCGGGTTGGCATGTCTGGTTTGTCATTACTTGCTCAAGGATGGTTTGATGCCGTTATCAGTGCCATTAGAGTGATATTGACTGCTTTATTCTGTCGTTTTTCTTCTATGTTTACCTGATAAACGAATCTGTCCAGGTGTTTAGTGCCCTGCAGTGTGAGAGCAAAAGCCAGTCACGTTACATGACTGCCTGACACACACACACACACACACACACACAGCAGGAGGGGTGTGTCTGAACTGTGTGAGTGAGACTGTGTCCTGATCACAAATCACAGCCAATCAGAAAAATGTGTACAGATGAGTTTCACATCTGTGGGTGTGGCTTACTATAATTCAAATTAACACTCATGAATTGAAAAGGAGTCTTCGCTAAGCCTTAAAAATGTTTCAGACCTATTTTAGTAAGTGTTTATGTGCCAATTTTCTCAGAGCATTTGCTCTTTGCTTATGTAAGTGCAGAATGTTTTAATGGTTTTAAATTATATAAAATTATGGTTTAACATTAAACTGTGTCTGCCCTCATCTAAAATGAACATGTATACTAAAAGTAAGATCACCTAAATTTACTTCGAGGTATTGTTAACAATTATTTATACACTGAATCAAATCATTGTAATGTAGTAACCAAAGTGTTTAAAGCATGATAAACATTTCTTAGAAATTACAAAAATTCACAAATTTAAACTTATAATCACTTTTAAATTAAGCTTAAATTTGAATTTGTAGTTGAAGTTTGTATTCACATTACTGCATAATTAAAAAAGAAACACACACACACACACACACACACACATCTGTTCTTTTGAATGTTGTATTCATCAAATAATTCATACAATTTTTTGCATGTTTTTCACAAAAATATTAAGCAGCAAAAACTGTTTTCAACATTGCTAATAATTAGAAGCATTGTTAATAATTAAGCACTGATAATAACTGAGCAACAAATCCGCATATAAAAAAGAATGCATTCTCAAGTATCGTGACACTGAAGTTTGGAGTGATGACTGTTGAAAACTAAGGAATAAATTACATTTTCAAATATATTACAGTTTATTAACTTTAAAGAAAATAATAGATAAAAATGCTTTGCAATGTCGAAATTAAATAATTCCAGCCCACATAGGAATAATATCCAATACACATTCACTTTTACTGAAAATCTCCAGTTCATTCCTAAAGGGTGTGCTGTAGCCTGTCGTCTGAGTTAGCAGCAGTAAGGGGATGAATGGTCAATTCCTAAATTCAGAATTATTCCCACCTAAAATTGTCATGTGTTAGCCAGACATCTTCTTTGCTGTAAACACTTCACCTTGTGTATATGGTTTTTAGTGTCTGTGTGCTTGCATGTACATGTGAGGTGGCCTGATGCGTCTTGGCTTTATCCCCAAAGAGACAGATGTGCAAATGCATTATGTGTACACATTAATTCTCTCTCTCTCTCTCTCTCTGTCTCTCTCTCTCTCTCTCTCTCTCTCTCTCTCTCTCTCTCTGGCAGCTGTGCGTAATCAAGATAATGCATCTGAAGCTCACAGTATCTGACCCTGGAACTGTGCTTACTGTCTATTGCTGTCCATTAACACAGTCTTCTCCTTGTCTACATTCAGCTTGAATATATCTTTTTGTCTTGCTGTCAGTGTAAAGCATTAAATGTGACCCTGGACCTACCGTAAATATATCAAAAATAAATTTTTGATCTAAGAACTTCATTTTGACAACTTTAAAGGCGATTTTCTCAATATTTTGATTTTTTTTTGCACCCTCAGATTCCAGATATTCAAGTAGTTGTATCTTGACCAAATATTGTCCTATCCTGACAAACCATACATCAATCGAAAGCTTATTTATTCAGCTTTCAGATGTTGTATAAATCTCAATTTTGAAAAATTGACACTTAAGACTGGTTTTGTGGTCCAGGGTCACAAATGAGGTTCTCACCATCATTTGTTATGGATTTTTAGGCAAGGCAAGCATCACGATTATTATTTTTTATGTTTATAGAGTGTTTGAGACATTTGTTACTTTAAGTATTACATTTCTGTGTAGAACACCATAGCAACACCATGGCAACCAGTCCAGCAACTATAAATACCCACTTTAAAAAAACTATTTAAACACTTTGTCAATTACACAGCAACGCCCACAACACCCTAGCTGTGTGTGTTTTAACATCTGGTGTTCCATTGAACTATTGCGCCCAGCCAGAAGAGGACAAAGGCTGATTCCACCCCCTTCTTTAATCGAGGTTAGACAATGAAACGAAAAGGAGTCATTTAGTTCTGCGTATTGAGGAATGAAACAATGGGGTATTGTTACAGAGAGGTGATCATTCTCGACTGCAGGTCACGGTGGGTTGTATGAGGTGAAGTTAATCACCTGTCAGAGAGAACGTTAATGAAGAGATCCCCCTCTGTTCTTTGCAGCCTGTGAGAAAGACACAAGGTCAGAGATGGTATTCACAGATAGTGATGTATATACACGTGAGACATGTTTGACTGATGAACAAATCATTCTTTGGAACTGCTTCTTTTTAATGATTTCGGTCAGAAAAGGTGTCTATTTCTATATTAAAGAAAAGAAAAAGTATCTTAAACAGTAACAGTAACAGTATCATATTGTGAAATATGATTACAATTTAAAAAGAACTGGTTTCTGTTTGAATGTTTTAAAATTATTGCGATAGCGAAGCTGTCTTAGCATTATCAATGTTATCAATGTTGTGTTTTGCTGTTAATATTTTTGTGGAAATTGCTGTTCTTTTGAACTTTCTATAATAATTGACAATAACTGAACCCCAAAGTCATCATATTAGAATGATTTCTGAAGGGTCATGTGACACTAAAGACTGGAGTAATGACTGCTGAAAATTCAGCTTTGCCTTCACAGGAATAAATTAAATAAAAAAAAAAAATTATAATATTATTTATTTATGTGGAGTGAACGTTCAGCTGTGGGTGGGTCTTAATTATGTTCAGCAGGATTTGATTGGATCGTGAAAAGTGGGCACTACATACCAGAACAGTAGCAGGTGGTTGGAGGAGATTGGATTATGAAGACAAATATTTTTACTAAGAAATAACATGCACTGATTATTTGTGCACAGTAAGAATGTGTATAAAGAAAGTAAACAATATCAAATTTTATGTATTTATCTATTTTACTCAAAAACGAAATGAATGCATTTGAATCGCTAAAATGAATCAGATAAGTCCCAGTAGTGTTTGTAGCGTGGGCGCTTTGTACCCTTGCGTTCTGGTCCTTTTTACACATTCACTATCTTCCATCCCATTTATATTATTAATTACAATCCCTCCTATCACCCCCATGTGTGTGAGGGGGAGAGAGATAGTGCCAGATATTGTGTTTGTGTGAAGGCAGAAGAATGCAGCATGGCTAATTGTGTTTGGCCGTTTGCGGTGTAACGTATCTGCAGGCAGATTAAGTGCTCAGTCCTGAGGAGCACAATAAATGCAAACACACAGCCTGTCTCTCTCTCTTTCATTCCCCGCTGCTGCCTGTCTGTCTGTCTGACTCTCCTGGTCTCTGTCTTTGTGGAGAGCAGAATTTTCTATCTGACACAGAGGATAAGGGAGAAACGGCTCTGGTTTGGCCAGAGCTTTTAGTGTAAATATTTCCAAGCTTTTGCTGTACTGTATGACACCTTTCTTGAATCCCAACACACAAAAAGACTTAGATTTCCAAATTGCATACTCATGCAATGCTCTAAAAGTATGTACTTCACTAGTAATGGCAAAGTACATATTTTTCAGTGCAAAGCTGGGACTAAAGGCTGATTTATACTTCTGCGTCGGACCTACGCTGTAGGCTATGCGTGAGTTTTCATTTATACTTCTGTGTCGTTGTCCGCATCAACGTGCAGTACACATGCAAACCGCTAGTCAGCAGTGTCCACGGGCATATTGCTGGTGTAACCCGCATAAGCTACGGCGTAGGTCCAACGCAGAAGTATAAATCAGCCTTAATGCTTCATAGAAGTCATTTCAGAATTATATAAGAGTTGAGTTCACATTTTCAAAAGTTTGTGATTGGTCAGATTTTTAAAATGTTTTTTTAAAAAGGAGTCTTTCATGTTTACCAGGTCTGAATTCATTTGATAAAATATAAAGTAAAACAGTAATATAGTTTTCAGGATAAAAAATAAAAAATGTAATTGTGACTTTTTTTTCTGAAAAAGTTGAAAGAAAACAGTTAAAGTGAAAAGAAAAGCTCAAACTCAAAACAAAAAACTCTGTACAAATATATGCTATTTTCAACATAGTATGATTTGAGATGCACCAGTCCTAATTTCTGCATACTGTAGGATGGATGATATGTTAATTTTGGATTCCGACACAGTCACAGGACGTCACCCGCCACCTGTTCTTGAGAAGCACAACTTGGACACACCAATATCTGTCCTGCACAATCTGATTAGACGTGTGGAGGTGTGACTGCTGGACTGGAGAGGAGGTGGAAGATAGATAAGAGACAGATGGAGGTGTGATGGAGGGGGGTAGCACATTACTGATTTATCTGGTCGGTGTAGGTGAGCGTCTCTCCTTCTCTTTGTCTCAGAAGCAGAAAAAGAAATAACAGCCTTGTGTTTCCCAGAGGCAGTGGGCTGAGACGGAGGCTGTGGGGTAGAGCGTGGCGTGTGTGGGCTCACAACTGCAGCCACCCACAGCCACAGGCAGAAACACCTTTCAGATGACTCCATGTGTTCTGCTGCTCTGTGATAGGACTCTGTTTTAGAGCAGAAGGGGTTTGTGCTAGTGATAGACAGATATGTATCAGCCAGGCCCGTTAACTGGCCTGTTTGGACATTTTTGGCTGATAGTCTTACTGTTTGGCTGATTTTCAGAAGTAGCCATGCCATGTTTTTTTTTTTTGTTTTTTTTTTGCTAAGATCTGCAGACGGCCTTGTGAATGGATAAAGAACAAGTTTTGTCTTTGAAATTTTTGGGGAGTTTTTTTTGTTTGTTTGTTTTTGTTTTGAGTTTTTAATGGCTGATTCTGATATCTAGGACAGGCTGGCCAATTACCAATATAGTTATTAGCCAATATAACGGCTCATTTACTATTATTACATTGAAATATATAATGTGATTAATATGGACTATACAAAGTTAATCATAGAAAAATGTTGTGTTTCTTTGATCAAAAATACAGTAAAAACAGTAATATTGTGAAATACCAATACAATTTAAAATAAAACATTTCTAAAATGTAATTTATTTACATTAAAGCTGAATTTTCAGTAACCATTATTTCAGTGTCACATGATTCTTCAGAAATCATTCTAATACGCTGATTTGGTGCTCAAGAAATATTTCTTACTATTGACTTATATGTTGAAAACAGCTGTGCTGCCTAATATTTTTCTGTGGAAACAAATTTTTTTTTTAGTATTTATTGATAAAGTTCAAAAGAAAGTTAACGCTATAAATGTCATTACGTTCTCTTTTGATCAAATTAATGTGTGCTTGCTGAATAAAAGTTTTTTTTTTTTTAAAAGATAAATCTTACTGACATCAAATTTGATTTATTTATGTATTTATTATGTATGTATGTCAGCTTCAAAATCCAAATTAATAAGCATTACTTCTATTTTTACATATTATTTATTATATTTTATATATAAAATTATTATTATTTTTTTAATTTGAGAGCAGACACACGTACAAACTACTTAAAGTACTTCATTTAATTAGGCATATAAATGGCCAAAAATCAGTCGATATATAAATATATTTAGTTAGTGCTAATTTGACCAATTGTATGCATATATCTACATGATATTTGCCACCCTGCTGTCTAAATAAGAGCCTTTTGTTATTGAAAAGCCAACATATTGGTTGACAATAATTTATGAATATTCACTTGGGGCCCAACTGCAAATGCGAGAGCGTCTGTTAGGACACTCATTCTGTGGACCTTTTCCTCAAGCAGAAAGCTTTCGACGTGACCCACATGCTTACACAAGCTTATTAAAAGAGTGCTGGAGCGAGGGAGAGAGAAAGGGAATGAGACAGTGGGCGGAAGAGAGGGGAAGAGGAGAGAGAAAGAGTTGAGGGCTCAAGGCTGATGCAGCACCCTGTGGGCTCTTACAGATGGGAGAGAGGGGCTGGGCTCACTCAGGTGGGACGCAACTCTCTCATTCCCCCTCTCTCGATTTCAGTTTTCAATTTCGAAATGCTTTTTGCCATGATTGTTTTACACACAGTATTTCACACAGAATCAATAAAAGAAGCAAGAAATATGAGAGTTAATATTTAATATAATAAAAAAATAAAATGTGAAAATAATATAATAAACAATAAATGTTTATTTAAAATAAAGGCATGATTTAAAAAATGAAAATGACATTTGACATTTTATGTCATTTATATTATAAATGACATTTATATTTTTAATTATATTAAGCAAATGAGCACATAACCATCAAAGTACAATTTAAAATGTGCTGCTACTATTTGTTTTTATTTTGAAAATAAACATTTATTTGTATTATATTAATTATTTATTATATTATATAGATATTTATATAGTATAACATTTATATAATATACAAGCATTTTTTAATTTAATATTGTATTTTTATTATATTTAATATGATGCATAATATAACAGAATTAATATAATAAAATCGTTGATTATTATAAATCAAAATAAAATAATAATAATAAAATAAATAAAATAAAATAAAACAATAAAATGAAACTTTGTATCTCCTGTCATTTGACTGTTATCAACAGTGATCTGACCACATCATCAGTCTTACATTTTTAGACTTGATGGTTATATGTTGATTGTCATAAGGTCACACAATCATAGCAGTGACCAGACGGTCATGTGTGTAAGACTGTCTCTCTCTGTATGGGTTGGTGGTATGTCTGTAATTAACAGTCTAAGGTGGAAATGCTGTAGGAGCCTGGGACGTGAGGGAGGGTGGGTGAGGATTACGTACATACTGCACGGCCTCCCTCCCTCCCTTTGTTTGTTCATTGGGACTCTCGGACGCCAGGGTGATCTATGGGCCACAGTACATCTCTCTGCAACACAATGTCTTTTCCTGTACCTGACTGGCATGCAAGGAAGTTGTCAGTCATACAAATAGGGTCTTATGGATTGTGGTTAAGTGGCGTGTGTAAATACAGTGTATTTTCATGGTGGGCAGTATTGGCAAAACATTCTGTATTGTTATCTTGTAAATCTATTATGATATACAGTGGGTACGGAAAATATTCAGACCCCCTTCAATTTTTCACTCTTTGTTATATTGCAGCCATTTGCTAAAAATACATTATTTCAATACATTATAATATGTTTCTAGAAAAGTGATTAAAAATTGTGAAAAATTTGGGTCATTATGGCAATTTTAAAGTAATGGATAACATTATTTTGGTTATTGTTATTTTGTATATTTGGAATAATCTCATTTTATAATCTGTAATGTGGAGAAGCATTCAAGTAATATATATATGCATACATATGAGATATGTATGCATATATAATATGACAATGACATAAATATGACAAAAGTCGATTCCCAATAACCGAGTCGTAGGAGTTCTTTATTAGTGAATCAGACTACTCTGCTTGCGCAGATTATGAGAACAATTCATTAGAAAGATGTGTTTTGACTAGGGCTGGGTGATATAGCAAAAAAATTGATCAAAGATATAATGTTTCATATCGTTCGGTATCGATAATTATTTTTATAGCCTTTTTTAAAACAAAGAGCAATAGAAAAAAATGTTTGAATTTAACCACTGTATTTTTAAATTAACCCAATTTATTGAGACAAACAACAAATATTTTTTTTGTTTTAACAATCAAACACAATATAAAAATTAAATAAATATCTAATTTCTAATGTTTTATATGCAGATTAAATAGGTTAAACTTTTGGCTTAATTCCCGAGGCCACAGGAGGGCGCAATGAGCAAAACACTGTAGCGCATTTAAATTGTCAACGCAAGGAAATAACTGTCAATAAAAAAAACGTGCATTACATCTAAATTAACTCATAAAAATCCAATATAATTTCATTAATTTTATAAACAATTATGAACAAAACAGCATCATGTATTTATGCATTGCTTAATACAAAGAGCCGAATCGCCCATCACGCAGATTGCATTTAAAAACATAAGA
>NW_015554135.1:269956-270112 GCF_001515605.1 Sinocyclocheilus anshuiensis
CCGTTCTTCACTGATGAGCTGCGCAAAAAATCGCGCGAATATGAACGTGGTTTTGCGCAGCTCGTCAGTGAGCAACGGCACTGTGTAGTTAATGCTGCTCAATGTGAAAGCCCGCAGGTGATGGAGATTTACCGCTGATTACAGAACCGGCTTTCT
>NW_015554135.1:270292-270438 GCF_001515605.1 Sinocyclocheilus anshuiensis
TAGCTGGGCCAGTGTGTGTTGTGATTGGCAGCAGGCAGCACTCGGTCAGGAAATGTCATGCCCCTTACCACAGCTGCCTGCGAGCTTCAGTGTAAATATTGCGTATTGCGTCAATCAATTTGAGCGCGATTTAAACCCAGATGATT
>NW_015554135.1:274370-286076 GCF_001515605.1 Sinocyclocheilus anshuiensis
GAACCGGCTTTCTGACAAGATGCGCATTAAATATCGCATGCGATTTATCGTGCAGCCCTACTTTCTATACATCTCTTGTGTGAGACGCGAGTGCAGCAGTGGCTTGGTTTCGGTTTTAACCTAATCAAGATCTTCTCCGCATTGAGCATCTATATTTCTCTAATATTTTGAATGAATAACACCGCACCGGCGCATCTCGTGGGCTAGACTAACAAAACATTAAAATGCAACAACGTCACTTACATCATTATCACCGCATCTCGTGCGCCGCTGATGATGCTCCCTGACGCACACCTAACATTCAAATGCAAATGTTTATTTTAAATTTGATTAATATTCATTCTTTATTCACAATCTCCTCATCACAGGCAGGCACAGCACTCAATTCAGCATGTGTTCGTGTTTGTGTGTGCTGTCTGCCTATATCGTGCGCTATATCGAACATTTTTTCTATTGTTATCGAAGAAGGTGTACCGTCGATAAATATCGATACCGTTTTATCGCCCAGGCCTAGTTTTGACATTGTTGTGATGTATCATATTTTTATCTTTTTACATCCAATTCAGACCTCAAACTCACATTTACAACATGTGTAAAATATTAAATCTTAGTTCTCGTCTTATAACAATATAGCATAAAAGTTTCAAATTCAAACAAGTCCTTATTTTGCTGTGTCATGCAAGACAAGAGTGAGCTCTCACAAATGTGAATATAACAGTGAAATTTACAGAGAGAGGGTCAACAATTCGCTTTTTTCTCCCTCACTCTCCCTCATTCTCCACTTTCTGTCTTGAGAATGCTAATGATGGAAAAAAAGGGAGTTGAGAGAGTGACAGCTTTGTCAGCGGTTTCCTCTGCATTTTGAAGCGAGCGGGAGAGGGTGAGGTTCACAGGGCCTTGAAATAAAAGAGCACTCCCACAAAACAAGCACAATAAAAGGGAGGACTACTTCCAAGGTTGTTTTAGTAAGTTGTGGAGAAATGACCCCACACTCCACCTCCGTGGAGATGAAATCGAAACCGCTCCCCCTGCCTCCCTCATTCTCTTGTTCTCACACTCCTGGACTGTTTGTTTTGTCTCCGTCATTTACCTCCCTTCTCTCTCTCTCTCTCTTTGTCTGTGCCTCTCTTTCTGTCACGCCAACTCTTATTTTCCTTCTTTGTCTTTTTCACTCTCTCGCTCTCTTCGCTGCAAGTCGCAGGTGTGCGGTAGATGTCTATATGTCCCCCTCGGTGAGCCCACCTCACACAATGTTTATTAAAATGGCACGCTGGGAACTTTCAGCTTCCTCTGCTTTAGTGCGCTGCGCTGCGATGCCATGAATATTAAAATTGATCGCGAGGGAGTGTGGCCAGTCAGCGGGCATCAGAGGATCAAGGTTTTTGTCATATGAAGGAGGGGAAAAGAATGACGCTGACCATCGGAAAACTATAAATAACTGGCTTCTTCTCTAACAACTTTGAAAATCCCACTACATTTCTTGTGTAGTCCTTCAAAATTATTATTATTGCTGAGAATCATTTTTTTCATCGCCCTGTTTTATTGTTTTTATGACCATATTAGTATTGATTAATGTGCAACCAACATCATTTAAAATGTTTATAGCTTCAGTGTGAATTATCTGATACTTGATTGTGTCTTAGACTTGAGCCTATTCGCATTCGTGGTTATATGTTTTTTATAATGACTACTAATTGACCACTGTCCCATGATTGGCTACATAACTGTTATAGTTTCATGACTTGCATATCAATCTATGGTCTCTTTCTTCTCACATATTTATTTTATTTTATTTTAAACTACATTCCTATTTAATTTTATTGTATTGTTTTATATTTATACATTTTAATTTTAACTACATTCTTATTTTATTTTTTATTATTTATTTTATTATTTTATTTTATGTAAACAGCCATGTAATAAGCTGTGATAATGGTGGTACTATGGTAACACTGATTGTACTGTGGTACTTTAATACTGTATATGCCATAGTTAACCATTTTCATATACAGTACCATGGTATTTGCATGATGTATGAATAACAATATAATGGCACTGTCTTGGTGCATCTAAAAAAATCATGGTAATACCATGGTAATTTTTTTAAAACCATGTCAGGTTTTACAGTACATTCTAATGTTTTGATGTTTGATTTCCTACATTTAAATTTAACACTTTTGTTGTTGTTGTTAAACAATAGCTGAAACAATATAGATTTATATGTTTATCACATTGAATTGCACATAGTATTTTCTTGTAAAACATAATAATCTTTTACAGTGTGTGTGTAATATATATATAATAGATTTTATTTTTACATTTTATTTATTATTGCATATTAATAAAATACAATGTACTATACAGTAATGTCCTAATTGTAGAAAAAGCATAATGGCACCATGAAAGAGTTGTGGACTGAAATGAAAAGCAGGGCATCTGTGTCTGTAGTTATGAGTGGTGGTCCATATTGAAGGTCAGCTGTGGTTGATGCTTTTTGACATGCCCACACAGAATGATGTCAGAGCCTCAAATAGCAATTGAGTGAGCATGTGCATGCATGTGTGCATGACTGAGGACCTCAGAAGAAGTACGATTCTTCCGTTTGGAACCAAAAAACATTCTTTCTCTGTGTGTGTGATAACCTTTGCCTGACCTCATATCCACAAAACCATTTACCCCAGAGCAACCTGGTGATTATTTGCACACTGCAGTGGTTCTGATGGGTGTGAAGACCTTCTGAAAGCAGCACATGTTGCTCCTGTGCTCGTTTGCACTATGCTGAGTAGCATTGTGTACAAGAAATGACTCCCACAGTATGAGTGCATCGGGCTTGCCATGCAAATATAAACACCAGGAACGGATGTTTGCACATTTGTGCATAATGTCACCCTTGCATACATGCAAGCTGCGCAATGACATGCATGCAAACATAAACACACCTGCAGGGTCACAGCCTGACAGGTTTAAGGTATGCAAAATGAACTCAAACACTCTCTGTATGACATCTGCATGTATGGGAGCTCATTTCCGTGTGTGTGGATCTGGAACAGGGCTGTGAATTTCTCACCACAGATTTGTGCATTATGAGCAGACGTTTTATACGTGAGAGAATGAGGATGATATTTAGTGCCGCGTGTGTTTGTGTTTATCACACCCGCCGAAAGTCCTGCATCAGCAGCTGCTGGTCTGTTTTGCATATGGCATTGGAAGAAGGGAGAGAAAAGATTGAAGTGGGATATGCATTTGCATACGTGGCGGCCGTAATTCGTCCTCAGTGTCACAGAGATACTTTGGGCTGGTAGCGCTGTGGCTTATTTGAATGATAGCGAGCAGGCAGACCAACAGGCACAAGGCTGTATGCAATGGCATCACTTCAGAAGGGTGATGTCATGCGCTATACACCTTGTACAAAAGCCAATGGGAGATCTAACTGCCAAACTGCGTCTTTTCCTGCCCTTGGGGCACCTGTCAGAAGTATTTTGTTTCTGTTTTGTTCCAGATGTTTCTTCTTCACTTCCTTAGGGAAAATAGAAATAGAAACAAATGAGATGTCAAATTGTTGGCGAAATATGAAACTAGAGGACTAAAATGAATGTGGAATTCATCATTTAATGAGAAAAATTCATATTGAAATCTTAGGGATGGATGACATTAGGTTTTTTTATATTGGATATTAATTTTAATATTTGATTAATTGTGTGCATATTCATTTCCTCTATTTTTGCTTTGAGATTATCTATGTCGACATCTAAATCAAGTTGATCTCTACAAACACTATTTAATAACACTTAACAATGTAATATTTTAGTAAATCTCAAAATAAATGTTAATTTTTCGTATTGTACAGTATAATGTGTGATGCTTAAATTCACTTCTATGTGATTAAAAATATATTTTTTTATTTATTTACATAATAATATAGAACTTTAATATCAACCATTTATCCATTTATTGGTTATAACATAAAAATTATTAACGTCTTAGCTGTATCAGACAAAATTTTTATGTTGAGACATTCCTAAAATATGAGTATTTCCATTTATTCACATTACTCAGAAAAAAAAGAGTTTTTCTCTATTGTTGTGGTTTTCCCCTGATAGGTCGAAACTTCAGGTATACTCTTGGTAGCAGTGTTATTTATTTACATTTTATTTATAAATGTATATGTTTTATTAATATTTTTATTATTGATATAAAATAAAATTTTATTTTAATGAAATTATTTATTACAATTATTTTTATATTTTCAGCTTTCTTTTTATTTCAGTTTAATTTTTAGTCATTTTGTTATGTGCTTTTGTCACTTTTACTAGGTTTGTTTGTTTGTTTTAATTTTCTAAAAATACCTACTTTAATTTGTTTTGGTTAACAATAACAACACTAGGTACAGGCTGTTCTTCCAATGTCCAATGATGTCTTTACAAATAATACGACTGTGTTCTACTGACACCCCTAAAACTGAGGCATCAGTCTATTATCTCTGTGAGTGTGTGTGTGTGTGTGTGTGCGTCTATCCTCAGAATGGTGATTCGCATGCAGCACCCAGAGTAATGCCGTCTCTCTCCTCCTGCCCTCACCCGCTGTGTCCGTGGCAACAAAATGCGTCCAGTGTTTGTCTTTATTGCTCAGCTCAGTCAACTTAAATGGGTACAATGAGGTCTTACGGCTGCAACGTAACGAATGCCAGCTTTGGGCTGAATGGAACAGGTTGCACATTAACTGATTTTGGGCCAGAACATCTCCATTTCCTTCTGGCCCTCTGTGGTGAAGGACAATGCAAGTGCTCCATAAATGTGCACTTAACCAGACTTTTGTAAATTGGAATAATTTACATAATTTACTATTTAAAAAAATCGAGATAATGTAGTGTATGTATGTAGTGGGATAATGTATAGACAACTGGTCATTATAGCTAAATAAATCTGTAACTGTATTTGTTCTGCTGTGACTCTATTTTTTAAGTTCATCCTCTGTTTCTGTGTCTGCAGAGCTCCAGAGATCATCCTGGGTCTGCCATTCTGTGAGGCCATAGACATGTGGTCCCTGGGTTGTGTCATTGCTGAGCTGTTTCTGGGCTGGCCGCTCTACCCCGGAGCATCTGAGTATGACCAGGTAAGACTTGTCTAATTCTTTAATGGATTATAATGGAAACAGAATAGAGCTGGAGGTGAAGTCATCCAAGGTTTCGTACATGCGCTGATATTCAGCTTGTCTGAGGTTTCCATTATTAGTACATTTGAGGTTATTTGTTGTACTCTACCCTGGCTGTTCCCAAGCGGCTGTTACCAAGGATGGATTGGGACACCTGGGGAACCAGCCTCTGTGGAGACCCTCCCTTGATGCCCTGCACACCATAAGAATAGCATGAAAAACAAGTTATATATCTTGTTACTGAATATACATGCAAATATTTGGGGTCAGTAAGATTTTTTTATTTATTTTTTTTTTGAAAGAAAGTAATTTATTTAGCAAAGATGCATTAAATTGATCAAAAGCGACAGTGAAGAAATTGATGTTACAAAAGATTTCTATTTCAAATAAATGCTGTTCTTTGGAACATTATATTCATCAAAGAATCGTGAAAAAAAAAAATGTTTATGGTAATATTTCATAATATTACTGTTTTTTTTTCTGTGGTTTTTAATCAAATAAATCCAGCCTTAGTGAGCATAAGAGACTTCAGTAAAAAAATCTTAATGACCCCAAACTATATGCAAATCTGAAAAGATATATATCTTGTATATTGTTAGTGTGACTTTACATTCAAACATTAGAATTTTGTCTTTTTTTCATAGTTGTAACATTATATCTTAATTTATTTTTTATTTAATTTTTATAAATTTGCTTTTGGTGTTTTTGCCTTTATTTAGATTTTATTTAGGACAGTATAATGACAGGAAGTGAAGTGGGAGAGAGAGAGAGAGAGAGAGGGGGCGGGATCGGGAAAGGTGTACGAGCTGGGATTCAAATTTGGATATCGGCGCCGACTATATCTTATACTTCTTCAAATAGCTGATAAAAATCTAACTGATGTAGGCTTCATGTAATTGTAATTCCAGTTTCTTGTTTGGAAATTACATCTTACATCGCAGATATAAGAAATTAAGCAGCAGTTGTGAGAAATATTCACAAAAGTCACGTTTTCAGTATGCACACTTTATATTTAAAACATTTCAACAGTGACAGCACTGTTGACTTACTGTCACTGACACACATTTATTCACTGTTTAATATAAATCGTTGCGTTTTTTCAATGCCTTATTTTCAAGTGTCAGACCCTGGCATTCAGGGGCCCGTTGACCCATGCCATCTTTGGCTGTTTCTATTTTGTAATTCACTGGTCACTAATGATACAAGGATGACATTTCCTGAATGATATTCATTTAGTGAAATGAAGCAGAGGAGTCTTGCTTTTTGTGTGTGGGACATTGTGTGTATGTGTGGCCCTGCCGAGAGAGCCATCTCCTTTCTCAGAAAATGGCTGTGAATCCCTCAATTACTGTTTGTGCTTAAGAGAGAGAAAACAAATCTGACTCTGGGCTGGGCCCCTGCTCCCTCAGCTCTCCTGAAGTGCTGTGTGTTTGTGTGGAGGTGTGTGTGTGTGTGTCGTCTCTCTGACTTTCATCTCTCTCTGGCCCCTCCGTAGTTCTGGACATATGCCACAATCTTCCCAATTAGCCCAGATCCCGAGCTCTACAGCGGGGCCTTCTCTTAAAAAAAAGATTCTGGCTTCATGGAACAGCCCAGGGCCAATGTTCTAGCTCTAAGCAAACCAAACCTGTCTTTAACAAGCTCTTAAACACAGCAAAGGACTTTGCAGATTTGTCTCCCATCATTTCTGTGTACTACAGAGTAATAGGATATATTTTTTTCAGCCCCTCATTTGGTGCATGAAGTCATGTGATTGGGAAGCAAGGACTCATGGCATTTCACCTCGGCTGCCCTGTTTACTTTAGATTTTCACTTGGAAGCAAAACTTGAGAAGTTATTTCCAGTCTCATTTCTAATTACAGCACTTTGAAATCACCAGCAAGAATCCTTAAAAAGTGAATGGGAAAAAAAATGCTATTCTATTTCACAAGACGGTAAATGAGCCAAACGCGGTGATCAAGGTCTCTTGAGCAGCTATGAGCTCGGTCTCAGGATACAAGATTGGCCATTTGGAAGGGGCCGTGGAAGAGATTATTATTATTGTGGATTCCTTCGGCTGCCAAGCTCTTGTATTTACGTCTTTCAGGTGTGTGAATGGCATTCTGTGTAATTGCAGCACCAGGACAGACCTGTAAAAAGAGGGTTTGGCAGGGGAAATCAGACTCATGGTGACAGCATTCATCACAGATGCTGTTTACTCGGCTTCTAATGCTGAAATGTTGAAGTTGTGTCATCAGCGTGGCAGCCAAGTGACTGATATGTTTTCAGGCAGACAAAATGTCATCAGTCTGTTTTAATGCAGCTCACTGTTGCTTTTCCCAGAAGTCCGCTTACAATATTAGTCATGGTTTCTTGCACCGAAAACAGAATCATTTAATTTTTTCATGACCATTTCTACCCTGATCATTAGAATTAAACAGGCTGTTTTTGCTACTGTACTTTAATACTTGTATGTCTTAGAAAAGACCTTGACCTCTAGCACTCTCTATTCTAATTCTATTCTTTAAAAAAAAAAAAAAACTTGCCCCTTTTAGACTTGCACTCTATTCATTTACTAACTGCTTTTCTTAAAAAACACTAGCTTGCTCTATTCTTTTTCTATTCTATCTGTTTTCTTTTTATTTATTATATAATTAAAAATAAAAACCTTGCTAAGTGTACTGCATTAAGCTATAACTGAGACTTGTTAAAGCACTTACATATCATTGCTCTCGTTGATTTTGATTGCTTCCGTTGTCCTCATTTGTAAGTTGCATTGGATAAAACCGACTGCTAAATGACTAAATGTAAATGAAAAAAAAATATTATTATTATTATTTTTAATTATTATTATTATTATTATTATTAACAAATATGTAATAAAAACTGTAATCTCATTATGAGCATTTTAAAACGTAATATGTGACCCTGGAGCACAAAACCAGTCTTAAGTCGCTGGGGTATATTTGTAGCAATAGCCAAAAATACATTGTATGGGTCAAAATTATTGATTTTTCTTTTATGCCAAAAAATCATTAGGATATTAAGTAAATATCATGTTCCATGAAGATATTTTGTACATTTCCTACTGTAAATATATTAAAACTTAATTTTTGATTAGTAATATGCATTGCTAAGAACTTCATTTGGACAACTTTAAAGGCGATTTTCTCAATATTTAGATTTTTTTGCACCCTCAGATTCCAGATTTTCAAATAGTTGTATCCTAACAAGCCTTTTTTCAAAAATTGACCCTTATGACTTGTTTTGTGGTCCAGGTTCACATATAATCTACATTTTTGGAATCTGATTACGTAACCCAGATTACATGTATTCAGTTACTACCCAGCACTGAAAATTGCATACTTTAAACTATAGACTTTGTGTTCTATTTGTCATATGCATTGATGTTTTGAAGACTTTGATGTCAGGCTCCAGCATTTCTGTTTTCAAGAAATGGCTAACTAATAATACATTCAAAATTATATGTATTTACAAAATCTGCTCCACTTTCCTGCAATATTACATGTTGCATTAAATCATGTCGCCTTAAATTTGTATACTTTGTATTGGACCAAGAAGTCAGTCTATGATGTTTATGTCCTCTGCTAGTTAAATGTCTTAACTATACAAATTTGCAGGTCAGAGATCTCCAAACTTGAACTTTATTAATTTTATTATAATTTTATGTTTTTTTTGTTATTTATTCATTTATTTATTTTCAACTATTTTCTGTTAAAGTCAACATGAAATGCAATTTGCAATTTTTTTTTTACTTCCATTGAAGCAGGATATTTGGCAAGAAAAAAAAAGTCATTACTATGACTGTTTCTGTATGACCTGTTTTTGCAGCTTAGCTTCATTAAATAGACTTTGCATTGTGACTGTATGTCAACATATAGTATATTAAAACTTTATATGCAAAATAAGCAAGAAAATTCCCTTTTACTTTCCCCTTTAAGTGTACGCCATCAAAGCAGTGAATATCCAGCACTAAATGTGTGACGTTAGTTGTAAATCTCCTATCGCCTGTGTTTATGTCTTCCACCAGATCCGGTACATCTCTCAAACGCAAGGCTTGCCAGCAGAGTATCTGTTAAGTGCAGGGACGAAAACAACCAGGTTTTTCAACAGAGACCCCGACTCCACCTATCCTCTATGGAGACTGAAGGTAAACTCCCTCACCCTGTTTCTCTTTCTCACTTCCTTAATTAGTCTCACTTGGTTCGCATATAATATGCAGCGACAATGTTTTTTTCTCTCTCTCTCTCATTCCCTTACTCTCTAAACTAAGTTAAATTGATGCATCTACTCCCTGTAAACACACCAAGAGGCTAATGTGAGCTAAATGGGTTTTGTGTGAGAGGACTTGGCAACCAGAGCGACGTGGGATAAATCCCGCTTAATGTCCCATTCTCTTTCTCTCTTTCATTCTTCTGTCCCTTTATGCTCTGTTTCTCTCCACATTCCCCCATCCTTACTGGGCCGGTGGCTGGTTGCCCATAGTCAATAGAGTTTCTCTATAGATGAACTTTTGGTGAACTTTGCAAAGCTTCACATGGGGAAACTTTGATATTATTGAACCCCAATGCAACACCAAGCTGCATTCCTAACCCCCAATATATATGAATCGGATCCAATAAAACTAGAAAATGTGTCCTCATGCATAGTCAATACCCCCTTAAACTTTTTTGAAATACTCAACCCAGTGTCAAGTACTTCCCAGAGATAAGGTTTTATGGTTTTCAGTTATGTTCCGTTTAAGTGTCAACTTTACCTCAGATGTTTCTCCTAAAATTATTTAAAAAAGGAAACATACTGTTGACTTAAAATTAACATGGACAGCATAGTCCAAATAATTTGGATTTGAAAGGGATTATTCAGAAATATTTAAATTCACGTTGAAATCTCTGACTTGTTTTGATTACAAATTTGGTATTTATGCTAATTCGAGCACAGTTTGAGATTGTGTTGAGATGTCCTCAATAGGAAACACATTTGAGATTCTTTTCAAGAGAAAATGAAAAGAAGCAGAACTCTTCAGCATATGTCTCAATTTGCTCTCCATTGCTGCCTAGGAGAAACAATTGAGATGTGAATATGATTTAATTTGTGAGTTTTCTTTACTGTGGGTTTCATTCCAAATTTCAAACTTTCTTTCCATGTTGTAAGTAACATTACTTTTCCCAATTGATTTTCATGATGTTAATCCAAGTGATAGTCCACCCAAAAATGAAAAGTCTGTCATCATTTACTCACTCATGTTGGTTTAAACCTCTATGCAATTCTTTCTTCTACTGAAAAGATATTTCGAATAATGTTGATAACTAATTTCAGTTCCCATTAACTTCCATTGTATGGACAAAAATACAATGGAAGTCAATGGGGACGGAATCTATTTGGTTACCAACATTCTGCAAAATATCTTCTTTCATGTTCCACAGAAGAAAGAAAGTCATACAGGTTTAAATCAACATGAGAGTGAGTAAATTCATTTTCATTTGTGGATGAACTCTCCCGGCTTATTCCTGATGTTGAAAGCGCTTCTCCAGTGTTTAATTAATTTTTTTTTAATTTTAAAAAATTAAGTGGGGTCCATCTTGAAAGATGAATCGGGATATTGCTGACAGTATTCCTGTTTGTATTTGCAGACACCTGAGGACCATGAGGCAGAGACGGGGATCAAATCTAAAGAAGCTCGCAAGTACATCTTCAACTGCCTGGATGATATGGCACAGGTAGGAGTATCGTACCTTTGTTCGTACCACAAAACCTGCTTCAGCTTCAACAGGAGCAGAAATCTGGCTCATGGCTAATAATAACCTCCCTCACCCTCAAAAATGTTTTGTCTCCAACGCTGTGTGGCAAGTTTCCAGTAATACTCACACCTCTGTTACACAGAAAACTTGTTATGTAACTTGGGACATGACTTAAAAGCACAATGGTGCATGGGAAGCTTATTCCCCTTGGAGCTATTCAGTGATAAGACACATGACTTATGAACTTTTGCCTTCTGCGAGTTATTGAAATCAGCCAGCCTCATCACCGGCCGGTCGTCAGATGTCTGGACAGGCCGGGTCACGCTTTTGCCAGCAGTGACGCAAACCTCAATTTGGATTTTTCCCATAAGAACGGACTCCATCCCAGTTCATCAGATAAAAACGGCTGATCTAATTCACAGCAAATTCAGATGAATTCATGGAAATATGCTTATGCTTGGATACACTTAATCTATAATGGATCCATGTTCATGTCCTTCACAACACCCTTGTTTTACAAGAATTACATCAGAGCCTCATTTTCAGGTCAGGTCCTCTGGTGTTATGATCTAAGTACTGACTTGCTCTGTAGTCCAGGTTACTGCACTGGGCTAGTACACTTACTGTATACTGTAGAAGCATATTTTCAAGTGTCTTTGATAAGCTGGAAGGTATTAGGCATACTAAAAAAAAGATATGAATAATGATACTAAAGCTAAACAGAAGCAATGTGAAAATAAATAAATTAATAATAATAATAATAATGCAGATAATAATAATAATAAAAGTATTATTATTAATTATACAAAAATTGAAA
>NW_015554135.1:288701-291193 GCF_001515605.1 Sinocyclocheilus anshuiensis
TGCGAGTTATTGAACTCCGCACGCCTCATCACCGACCGGTCGTCAGATGTCTGGACGGGCCGGGTCACGCTTTTGCCAGCAGTGACGCAAACCTCAATTTGGATTTTTCCCATAAGAACGGACTCCATCCCAGTTCATCAGATAAAAACGGCTGATCTAATTCACAGCAAATTCAGATGAATTCATGGAAATATGCTTATGCTTGGATACACTTAATCTATAATGGATCCATGTTCATGTCCTTCACAACACCCTTGTTTTACAAGAATTACATCAGAGCCTCATTTTCAGGTCAGGTCCTCTGGTGTTATGATCTAAGTACTGACTTGCTCTGTAGTCCAGGTTACTGCACTGGGCTAGTACACTTACTGTATACTGTAGAAGCATATTTTCAAGTGTCTTTGATAAGCTGGAAGGTATTAGGCATACTAAAAAAAAGATATGAATAATGATACTAAAGCTAAACAGAAGCAATGTGAAAATAAATAAATTAATAATAATAATAATAATGCAGATAATAATAATAATAAAAGTATTATTATTAATTATACAAAAATTGAAGTAGGGAAAAAGCTGTTCCTAAGTCTGCTGGTCCTTGTCCGGAGGCTCCTGAAGCGCCTCCCGGAGGGCAGGAGGTTAAACAGTCTATGGTCAGGGTGAAAGGAGTCCTTAAGAATGCTGCGAGCTCGACGTAGACAGCGTTTCCTCTGGATGTCCTCAATAGCAGGAAGTGGTGTCCCTGTGATGCGTTGGGCGGTTTTCACCACCCTCTGCAGTGCCTTGCGCTCGGCAACTGAGCAGTTCCCATACCAGACTGTGATACAACTGGAAAGGATGTTCTCGATCGCACACCGGTAGAAGTGTGTATATATATATATATATATACAAAAATTATACAAAGCAAGCAAAGAAAGAAATGAGTTAAGGTGTTTTTGTTTGTTTGTTTATAATAAATGAAAACAATCCATTTTAAATCAAACAAATAAAAGCTAAAGTAACACATTATTAATAATAAAAATGATAATAAATAATAAAATAAATACATTTAATCAAAAAATATTACAATTATTAATTGATAAATACTAATCAATTATTATTAAGTATTGTTGTTATTGTTATTAATTATACAAAAATAAACGATGATAATAAAATAAAACAAACAAATGAAATGAAACAAATTGTAATAATATTAGTGCAGATTATAAAATTATTATTATTATTATACAAAATTACATTATTATACAAAATTATTATACAAACAACATTTGACAACCAACAAGCAAAGAGAAAATGTGTTTATTTATTTATTTATTTAATAATAAATAATAATAAAATAAAACAAATTATTTGAAATCAAACATAATAATAATAATAATAATAATAATAATAATAATTCTATAATTATTCATAATTTAATACATTATTATTATTATTATTGTTGTTGTTGTTGTTGTTGTTAATTATACAAAAATATTATACCAAATTTGCAAACAAACAAGTTAGGGTGGCCTTTATTTCTTTATTTTAATTGAATAAACAAGTATTCAATTAATAAACAATTCAATTAGTAAACAATAATAATAATAATAATTCTATAATTATTAATAATTTAATACATTATTATTATTATTGTTATTGTTATTGTTGTTGTTAATTATACACAAATATTATACCAAATTTGCAAACAAACAAGTTAGGGTGGCCTTTATTTATTTATTTATTTTAATTGAATAAACAAGTCACCTTCACTCAACAGTTGATGTTTTAGAGGCTACAGACTTTAGAACAACTCTCTCTCTCTCTCTGTGTGTGTGTGTGTGTGTTTTCTCAGTTTCCGCTGTTGTAGCACTGTCAGTTTGTATGTGGATCATCTGCACAGCTGTCTTCATGATGTGCACCTGTCTTTAAATTGTTGCACTCAGAGATACAACACTTGTGTATTCAACTGATTAAAATATAACAGTCAGATGTGAAATGGAGAGCAAGAATGATTGTTCTTGGTTTCATCATCTTCAAGAGACAGTTCACTAAGTGTGCGTGCATAACTGTTTTTGCAAGATTTGTGTACAGTAGCTATGCAGTCACTCCCTTCGCTTGAAGTTCATATTCTACATCCTGAATGATTATTTTTCCTCTCGTCAAAGATTATTTCTTTATCATGCAGCAGGGTGATGGAAAACAGAGAGAGAGAGAGAGAGAGACAGAGCAGGACTAAAATAGCATGCATAAAAGAGGACTGTGATTTGCACTGGTGACTGTCGGTTTATCTGATAGCTCGGGGAGGTTAGGCCACAGATAAACAGCATGGCGGTATGAAAAATGCGTTAGCCATCTCTGAATGGGATTTCCACTAAAAAAAGCTCTGCTGCACTGCTTTTCACCTCTGACAAAACATCCTATCAAACAATATAAGCAAATTTTTATGTCCCAGGGGTTTAATTTCATTAACAAATTTTAACAGTTTTTTATATATATATATATATATATATATA
>NW_015554135.1:291330-322027 GCF_001515605.1 Sinocyclocheilus anshuiensis
TATATATATATATATAAATTGCTAAAATGTATATTTAGTGAATATTTAGTTAATTTGCTTCTTTTCATGTGCGTTGTATGTACAGATTAAATTGTTATATTTTATTATATTATATTTTGTTTTCGATTTAATACTGTCATAATATATTATTAAACTATAAACTATATTATTTTAATATGACCTTAATGCAGAAAAAAGTCTTTTGTTTGTTAAAGTCACGTTAAAATTTTACATTTTAAAATTTTAATCTGGAGCTCTTTTAGCCCTTTTAAAACATTTTAAAGGTGAAACTAAATTATATATCAGGTTTTGTTTATTTTCACATTCTCAGACAGATGGGAATATCTGGCCTGGCATCTGAAGCGTTCCTAAGTGAATATCTGTCAATTTGAGGGCAAATATTTGGGAATATCAGAAAGGTTACCGCTGTCCTCTGAGAACACACACACTTTTTGACTGACAGACCTGTGTATATTAATAGAGCTGTACATGTCAAGCACTGCGGGAGTTATTCACACACAAATACTCACATGTATTATTTACAAAAGCTGTAAGTTGGATCAGAAGATTCAGCTGACAGATTCCATGATTTGGGAACACCCAGGCTCGCATTCAACACACATTCAGCTACTAAGGATGATTTATTCTGCAATTATGGTAGCTAATTTACCCTACTGCCTACATTCATGGATTATCACTGTCCAGTGCATTTACAAATATTAACTTTTTTAATTTTGCATTAAAGCATTACAGCAATAACCCCCCCAACCCCTTACAATTTCTGTGCTGATTGATTTTGTGATTATTATTTTAAGTATGTGAAATTCTATGGAATTCTTTGGGATTTTGTTTTCTGAGGAATTCTGTGGGCACAGATTCCATGGTGATGTGTTAGTCAATGTTGCATCAGAAAAAAGAAGACAAGAGCTGGTTAACCTTATTTGAGGTTCCCTAAAGTACTTGTTGGTCTCTGTACGTCAGTCAGTCTGTCTCTCTTTCATTTCTCGCTCTCATCTTCTCTCTTTTGCTGTGTGCAGGTGAATATGACCACAGACTTGGAGGGCAGCGACATGCTGGCGGAGAAGGCAGACAGAAGGGAGTTTATTGACCTGCTGACCAAGATGCTGACCATCGACGCAGACAAGAGAATAACGCCCATAGAGACACTCAACCACCCCTTTGTCACAATGACACACTTGCTGGATTTCCCACACAGCACACAGTCAGTTACACTACACTACACCAACATTAAGTTGTAAAGGTTATGTAGTTTTATCAAATTATGTTTAGCTCGCTGACCATGTCTTTTTTCTTGCAGTGTCAAATCCTGCTTCCAGAACATGGAGATTTGCAAGCGTCGGGTGAACATGTACGATACAGTAAATCAGAGCAAGACGCCCTTTATAACACATGTAGCCCCCAGCACCTCCACCAATCTCACCATGACCTTCAACAACCAGCTTAACACTGTGCATAGCCAGGTCAGTATCCACACACACACATTTACATTATCACTTCTAACTAGCGACTTCCCATTTTATTGTTCTTAAATAAAGTTAAAGTCATGATAGGTAAGCCACATCTCTAACCCCTACTTTTGGCATTTTAGATACTATTTAGTCTTTGTAAAACACAAATTTAATTTCTTCATTGTCATTGCGTTTCTGACCTAGCCGAGTCAAAATTGCTCAAAAATGACCCTATAAGCTAAAATGAACAAATGTGTTTAAAAAGAAAATTAGTTAATGCACCACAATAAATCATCAAGATAAATGTATTTGAGAATGAAGGTAATAAATTACAAGATCATAAATATTTAAATATTATTTAAATATTTTAATGATTAAGTATTTGTCATTTTTAAATAGTGATTTATTATAAAAGAAATATTTGCAAAAAAAATCTGTTTTTTTCTTGATTTCCAGTAAAAAGGTCTTTAAAAAATTCTTAAACAAGATAAATGTATTTGAGAATGAAGATAATATAATTAAATAAATTATAAGATCATATATATTTAAATGTTATTTATTTCAGTTTTTACATTATTAAATATTAATAATATACATATTATATAATGTAATATGTATATTTGTTAAATAAAAAAAGAAACATTTGTGTAAAAAATGTCAATCAGAATTTTGTCTTGATTTCCTGTTAAATATGATTTTAAAAATCCTTAAACAATATAAATGTACTTAAGAAGCCAGATAATACATTTCAAAAATTACAAGATGATAAACAACTTATAATATACAAAAAAAGATCTTCCCTTATTATAAACATAATCCTCTCTAAACTGTTTTAAATGCTGTGCTTATAACAAGCAAAATTATGCAATTTTGCTTCTCAAGTAAATATTTGTAATTTTATGGATGTTAAGATGTTTTACTGAAAAAAGTAACATTAATATTTTTTGTTCTGTATGGACCAGTTTCATTCTGAGCATATCATAAAAAGTGGACTTTTGCTGATTTTTGCTAATTTATTAGGTAATTGCTATGCAGTTTCAACCTCAAAACTACAGCTAGGTCAGAATGCACACAGCACCAAGCTATAGTGACTTTATAAACTTTATCTGAATTCAGTTAAAATGATCCTTAGCTCAGTTTAGTTTCTCTTAAAGCTGCAGATAATTAATTGTACAGTATAACATGCACAGACTCATTTGCAGTGGGACAGCCCAAATAAATTAGAGTAGCATTGGCCCATTGACCACTGGCAGTATCGGATGACTTCCTTCAGTGGACAGAACACTAGTCATATCATGGGCCATTTGGGCTGTGTGTGTGTGTGTGCCTGAGTATGTGTTTCCAGCCTTGCAGCCCTCTGTCACAATGTGCTGATTAACAACATGACAGCCTCTACTTCCTGCTTGGCTTGCATTTTACTACTTTGCAGCCTTAAGGATTGCACCACTTTGTTTCCTTCTCTCCTTTTGTTTCCTCCTGTTTTGCCTCAGTGCAGTTTAGCTTTACCAGGGAGCATTTGTCTAAACTGCTGACAGAGGGCCAGGCATGAATCCCATAATGCCTTCATTTTGAGTTCTTGGATCGGCTCAAACCGTGACTTTCCCCTTCGAATAGATATGTCTGAAGTCAAAAAGTCATTCGGCTGTAATGTTATAGCATTCCGGTCTCACTCTAATGTCATGAGAAGAACGTTGTGTAGGGCATTCGATGCTTTCGAAGGGAAAGCTTGTGTAGCATTAGCCAGCTGTGAGGTTGAAGTGTTTATTTTGTGTGATGAATGCCATGGCGGCGTATTGATTAACTCTCTCCCCTGGTGCTCGTCGGCCTTGCTAAACGGGGAAAATGAAAAAAGAAAAGCGGTGTACTGAATTCTCCCCATACAAACCTTAATGAAAAGTCTATAATTACTAGCGGTGGCATGATATGAAACCGTATTGCTTTGGTAACAGATGAAAGTAAATAACACTAATCTCTATTAAACTAACAGATTTTGATGGTGCGCCAGCATTAGGCACATCTTTTTTGTCTATTGTATTAGTAGTAGTACAGAGGTAGTACAGATAGTGCAGGAAGACATGTGGAAAGAAAGGGGCTCAAACCCACATTTCTTATATCAGCTCCACTGCTCAACATTTTAATGTTGGAGCGTGTGCACCAACCACAAAGCCATAGCTTAGACCATTTTTCGTTTTAGAAGTTCTGAAGAAGATAAATATGCTCAAACTTACATTTTCCAAATGACCACTAAGCCATAGCTCAGACCATTTTTATTAGCTTTGGACATTCTGAACAGGCACATTAGATCATGAATAGGCCAGACTCAAACCCACATTTCCCATATGAGCTCTGTGGCTCAGAATATTGATGTTAGAGCTTGTGCACTGACTGCTAAGTCATGGCACAGACCTTTTTTCAATTTAGAAGTTTTAATTTGGTGCATGGGAATAAGAGCTGGCCAGACCCAAACCCACATTTCTTATATTAGCACCAAGATGCCTTAGCATGTGCACAGACCCCTAAGCCATAGCTCAGACCATTTACACCATTTTTTTTTTTAGTTTTGGAAGATCTGAGTAGGTGAATGGGACCATGAATAGGCCAGACTAAAACCCAAATAAGCTCAAAATATTCATGTTAGAGCATGTGTGCTGACCACTAAGCCATAGCTCAGACCATTTTTATTAGTTTTGGAAGTTCTAAACAGGCACATGGGATCATAAAGAGGCCATGAAAAGTCTTATATTTGGAAGTTTTCAATTGGCACATGAGAACAAAAGTAGGTCAGACTCAAACCCACATTTCTTATATTAGCACCAAGCCTCAAGGTTTTGATGTTTTAGCATGTGCACAGACTGCTAAGCCATAGCTCGGGCCATTTTTTTAATTTTGGAAGTTCTGAATAGGGCTCATGGAACCATAAGCAGGCCAGACTCAAACCTACATTTCTTTTATTAGCACCAAGGTTCAAAATGTTGATGTCGTTGCATGTGCGCAGACCGCTAAGCCTTAGCTCAGACCATAGCTCAGCAGCAGGCCAGGCTCACACTTTTCCCAATTGAGCTCCAAAAGCTCAAAATATTGATATTGGAGAACATACGCTAACTGCTAAGCCATGGCTCGGATCTTCTTTTTCGTTTTGAGCAGAAATCACGCCCTTTCCTCTCTCTGGCGATGTTACCACATTCATATTTTTACTTCTGGCTATATTTTTGTCTTGTGTTTTCATTATCGAGGGAGAGTGACTATGATGGAAGGACCTGCACAATTCTTTTGAGAAGCATATTCGGTTCACCGTTCTAGATGGAGGAGAGGGAGTTCCCTCGTTCATCAAACCTCCTAGACGGCGCAAATTCCACATTGATAGATGAATAAACAGATGAATGTGCTGCAGTCAGGCCGGATTAAAAAGCACTGGAGGGGAAATCTAGTGCAGAGGCTTTGAAGAACAGATTTTCTCTCCCCTCACCAGTTAGATCTGTGTGTATATTTAATCATAGCTTTAGCGCAAAGAGGGATCATTATCTGCTGCTAATGAGACTGAGCAAATTCAATGAGTTGAAGGGTCCTAGCATTGATGGAGACTGTAACACAAGAGCATTGATTGAAGCTCTCTTACCTCCTCTTTCCTCTTTCCTTACGCTCAATAAGTCATTTTGTAGAAAATGCCTGAACCCTAATGCTGTCTGCACACAATAACAGCTAATAAAGCGTTTTAGTTGAACAGTATTGTGGTATTCGCTCTAAGAAATTACTCAGAATTTAACACAAAGCATGCTTCCTGTGCTTGCTGCCTGCAGTTTTCATTTTTTTGTACAGCCATCCTGTATATCAAGAAATATTTTAAGGAGTTTATGTTCATCATTTGCTCTTACTTGAAATTTTGCCCCTCATCATTCATTGTTGCTCCACCCAATCCCCACACCCACTTCCTCGTGCTTTTGTTTGTTTGTTCGTTTGATCCCATCGGTTCCTTTAGGCCACCAACCTGGCTCCCTCTTCCACCAGTGCCACCCTTTCCTTTACCAATCCTGATGTCTCCATACTAAATTACCAATCTGCACTCTACCAGCCTTCTGCGGCCCCTATGGCTGCCGTGGCCCCCAGGACCATGAACCTCCAACCCGGTGCACCACAACTCTGCGCCGCCCGACCCGATCCCTTCCAGCAGGCCCTCATCGTCTGCCCTCCTGGCTTCCAAGGTGAGTGCTAATTTAATTTATATTAAACCCTGGATATTTCTGATATAGATTTGGCTAAACTGTATCTTATTTTATAGGACTAGTTCACACAAAATGTGCAATTCTGTCATTATTTACTCACCCCAAGGTCGTTTCAAGCCTGTTTGCTGTTATTGTTTCTGTGTTTAAAGAATTTTACCCATTTTACCTATTTATCTCTTTACATATGACGGCAGTTCATAGTATCTGCTTCAGACAAATATCATAATAATGGTCCATACGACTGGTGCACAATATTCCAAGTCTTCTGAAGTCATACAACAGATTTATGTGATTATCCGTGCCATCATGCACTGATCAAATTTAACAGAAACTTTTGTCAAGATTTGAAAATGAAAACTTGAAGTTTTAATCTGTTCATAACACAAAGCTATGGAACCATTCAAATGTTTGGAGTCAGTAAGATTTGTATTTATTTAATATAATAGAAATAATAGAAATTTATTTTTATGCAGGAAGGATGCATTCAGTTGATCAAAAGTGACAGTAATGATATTCATCAAATATTTATTTGACTTTTCTATTGCACTTTCTAATCATTTAAGATTCCAGATAAAAATCTTGGTTTCCACAAAGATATGAAAATTAAGCTTTGCCACAACAGAAATACATTTCATTTTAAAAATAATTTAAAATAGAAAATGTTTTTTTTTTAGAATTGTAGTAGACTTTTAAAGTGTTTTATGTGGTCATTGTATGGAAAGAGCTGTGTAAAGATTCATTTAAATGTCATATAAATTTGAAATGAGTAAATACTGACAGAATTTTAGTTTCTGATTGAGTTATTTCATACATTTTGCCATCTAATGGTGTTTTCCTTGTTATTTCTTCCCAGGTTTGCAAGCTTCACCCTCTAAACACACTGGCTACTCGGTGCGGATGGAGAATGCAGTTCCCATAGTAACACAGGCCCCCGGTGCCCAACCTCTACAGATCCAGCCAGGCCTTCTGACACAGGTATAGCCAGACATTGCCCCCATTGCCATAGCAATACAAAGCCACATTTCCTAAACTAATTACACCCCTCCGCCTTTCCCAAAATCTCAATTACATCCGAGTTTGGTTCCAACGAAGAGCAATTAGCATGACCTACTTTGTTTTAATGATATAAGTATAATTCACTTTTCCTTCAACAAAATCGAGGAGACACTCTCATTTCATGGCCAATAGAATAATTGAAGTCGAGTTGGATTTATCTCTGCATGCTCTGCTCTAGCAACTGGAGTGGCCTGTCTTTCCCCACTGGAGATTTTACCCCACTGATGGTTTGCTTTCCTGCTTCCACTAAGTCAGGCAAGTGTGCTTCATTCCTGGAGTTGGAGGAAGTCATGCTTTGATGAGCAAGACTGAGGTTGGCTATAAATGAGGTCTTTGGATGCTGAGGGATTTGTCTACCCTCTGGAGCCGCAAGGCAGGGCCCAGACGGCTTTTAAATTTGAGACAGGGTGGCGAGATTCAGAGCCGTTTAGCTAATTTGTAATTTATCCACAACATTTTCAGTTTTCCTGAGCTGAGCTCTTGTTGCTTTTTGAAGACTCTACAGATTAAAGGAAAGGTTCAGCCAAAAATGTAAATTAATTACTTGCATTCATGTTGTTCCAAACAAACCCTTACTTCTCTGAAACATAAAAAGTGATTTTTTTTTAACAATATTCTGTTTACTCTTTTCAATTTAATGAAAGTGAATGAGGACTGTGGCTGTGAAGCTCCAAAATGACAAATGAAACACCATAAAAGTATCAAAAAATGTCCATATGACTCATGCTGAATCATTCTGAAAGTTCATATCCGTTATAGCATGTTTATGAGAGAAGCAGCAATATTTCAGCAAAGAACGAATTAATTCTTGAATCAAATCAATGAATCAGCTTATCCGGTTCACAAAATCAGTCTGAATGATTAATTCACAAATCAAAGTTCAGATTTGATTTGTTAACTGCTGTGTTTCATTCTGCTCAACTCATTCGAGGAAAAGACCATCAGCTAAATTTTGGTCTGTTTATCAAAAAAAGCTATCATGACTTCAGAAAACTTGAAATATGATGCATGAGTCATATGGACCACTTTTATGATGTTTTTACAATGTTTTGGCAATCTGTTTGAAAAGCTCCAGTTTCCATTCATCTTTATTCCACTGCAGAAAGAAAGTCATACAATTATGAAACGACATGGTGGTAAGTAATTGATGACTGAGTGAAAGGAAGGAAAGCCTACAGATACTGAAAACTAGACTAGATGTTTGTTTTTTGTTTTTTTTACATTTGAAATAGGATGGTTGTAATTCGTTATAATTATAATTCATCTGCACACTTTTTCAGCTGAGCTGAGCTTTGCTTGTGTTGCTGTTTCATGGCTCTACCCGACTGCTTAATACTGTAATGCATCTTTACTGTTCCTCACGTTCAGGAAAACCCGTGCATAAATTCCAAGGGTGATTATCGGAGCGCTGCATTAGGAAAGGCGGATGGGAATGGGGATACTTGTTCATCACTACTTCAGGGCCTCAACCGCCCATTCTCCTCCCTTTAACCCAATCAGCCAGACCACATCGCTCCTGGTGCCAGTAGAGTGGGTTTCTGGAAGGCCTCAGCCTTTATCTGGAACAGGAATGCAGAAAATGTAAAAACCCCGGGGGTGACAAAAGGCTTTCACCCCGTGAGGGCAGAAAAGCTGTTAGGGGGGTAGTTGCAGAGATGGCCTTTCATGGAAAACTCTACTCTTATCTGGGTTAGCGTTCCAGGCCAGACGATACAAATACACAACCCAACCCAGAGTGAGAAAGGAGGATGCAAAGTGTCAGGAATGTAGGCAAAGGGCTTTGGGGACATAGTTCTAATGAAATTATTCATGTCAAACACAATAAAACAAATTACAATGACAGGATGATTATAGTTTGAAGTAACTATTTAATAACTAAACTATTTTAAAATGTAATAATTTAATAATCATTATCGCTCTAATAATATCAGTCCAGTGCACTCCAGAAAGTTGACCTTAAATAGCTGGAATTCCCCCCCCAAAAAAAGGCCAAGATTCACTTCTTTTACAATGCTAAATGTGTAATCACAGCCTTTCAGACATCGTAAAAGCATTTTTTCCACTCTTTCCCCATCACCCTCCCTTATTGGTGTGAGTGCTGTGGCCCATACTGATGGACTGGTAAATAGATGTGCAAAGGGTATTAAAGAAACAATTCATTAGTTGTACATTAAACTGCTAATCAATAAAGCTGCATTAAACTATTAGAGTTGCAGACACTCTTCTTCAAGCTCACATCTCTGGGCAAATTATGCCTGGCACTCCCCGCACTCCTCACCCACCATACAAAGCAGCTCCTCACAAAGCCTCTGAATAGGGCCCCTGAATTTAATTAAAGTCAGAGCTGATTTGGAAAATGTCTAACACATCAGCACACAGCCTGGGAGATGCCACATCTCTTTATTAAGGCAGGGTCTTATCTTTTTTTATAGGCAGGAGCCAAGGCCGTACGCAGTATGCAGGGGCCCCGTCATCTAGATACCGGTGCCAAGGAATCAAGGGAGGGAAATGAATGAAGTTCCAACGAAAGTGGCACAAGCTTTTTGTTATTCCAGAGAGAGATCTTTTATGTTGTCCATAATTTGCTGCTTCAAAGCTTCAAAGCATCTTCATTTTCAGACCAAGAGAATAATTAGCTTAGAAGATGGATGGGTTATAAAATTGTTTATAATTGACCTCTTCTGTTCATATTTTGTTAGAACAATTTAATTAAACGATGTCTCTTGAATCTAGGCCCGAATGCTGACGCTACTGTGTCTTAAATAACTAAATGACCCCTTTGGTGGTTGTTTGGCACAGTTTAGCACTTACTAGCGGTCATTTCTCTAAATAGCCGTATCCTTTTTCTCCTCTCTCTAAATACGTTGGTGCAGTACCCTGGCCCGATTTGATGTGCCAGGTTACGGGGTCTTCACTCTGACGCCAATTAAATCACAAAAGGTCACTGAGTCCGTGTGCTGTTGGTTGCTAGTTGGTGTTCATATCCTACTCGACTGCAGTATCTAACTATATGGGATCACATGAGCTCCACTATCTGTAGATGTTCGACCTTCTGATGGAGATGTACCTGATCTCTGTACACTAACTTGGTGTTTTCCCTCCATCTTGACTCTACAGCAGGCCTGGCCGTCTGGTACTCAACAGATTCTCCTTCCGCCGACGTGGCAGCCGCTCACACACACTTCTGTCCAACACGCCACCGTCATCCCCGACTCCATGACCAGCTCACAGCCTCTGGCCAACTGGAGGTGAGAAACCACCATGCCGTCACTGCTAAAGAGGGCTATTGTGCTTGCTATAGTACATTTATTCTTAGGCCATTAGTGTTTAATTTTTTTATGTCAAAATGCTTTTTTCTGTTCTAACAAAAATGAAAATTCTGTCATATTTACTCACTCTCATGTCACTCCAAAACGGTATGCATTCTGTTAAACACAAAAGAAGATATTTTGAAGAATGTTGGTAGCCAAACAGTTTCGGGTCCCTTTGACTTACATAGTATGGACAAAAAATAATATGGAAGTCAAAGGGACCCAGATCTGTTTATGCATAAACTATTGTATGTAAACCATTTGGAAACTCTCAGAAAATGTTAAAAAAAACCCTCATGGGTACATATTATTACTCTAAGGTTCAAATATTTCATGTGTAGATAAGGTACAAAGTTGTCCCTTTAACTGTACCGCCCCAGTGGCAAACTGTTGTACCTACAGTTTTTGCTTTTTTTTTTTCTTACAGTGTAGGTTGACTTCCCAGTAAAGTGTTAATACTTTGGCTTTGTGGTGCTTTCAAAACATTGCTCTTTTTGGGGATCCTGACCCATGGACATTTGTCTCAACCATTGGTTTGAGTTTGAGGGCAAGACCATTGGCAGATGGGGGGAGTGTTTGAGAAACTATCGTTTTTGCAATAGATTGCAAAAACTTTTCAGCTGCCTTGGTTCCAGAAGCATTTTTCCCATTATTTTTTCACGTAGGGATTTATAAAAAAGTCTTTGTTTAAGAGTTTTACACCATGAGCCTAACCAACCAGGTATGAGGTGAAACACAACATTACAAACTCTGATTTGAAGCAAAGAATTACAAAGTATTTGACAAAGGTACAAGACCGCAGTGGTTTATGGGAGTGGGTGGGTTCTAAAGTGTTCTTTTGGCACAATTTGCTTCGCGATGATCTGATTGGTGGAGATTTCTCTGTAGAATTATGAATAATGTCATTTTCTGCTGTTGAACGTGATTATTCCTAAATTAAATCAAAATAATGTGGGGTGATGGCTTCAACAAAAGCGTTTACCATCAAATAACAACCTCGTAGCTCACAGTAGGTCTGTCTTTAAAGGTTTCTTTATGGAGAAAATGAATGAGATTTTTATTTCTGGAACCCGACTGTTTCACTCTGTTCCGTTTAGATGTTGGTGCCACAGAAGCTTTTATCTTTTGTTTGTTTTATTTAGCTGGGCAGATCTGGTACAATTACATTATGTTTAATAGCGACTCCATTAGCATTTTAAAATTAATTAAAACGAAACATACTTATACCATGCTGATTATAAACAGGCATGTGGAACTCAACCAATCTATTTTAAGATATCATGACTGGTGATCCATATATTTGACGGCAGTTCAGTACCGCAACACTGGGTTTTAATAATCTCCTAGATTATGAACTAAACAGATTAAATTATCTAGGTTGCTTAGTCTGCGTAATGCACCTACAAAGCCATCATGCATTTAAATTATTCATTTGGAATGAAGGAACGGAATATTTTAAGTCTGATATATTCTGGATTCGTTTAGAATTCATGTTGGTTTTTTGTATTAGAACAGTGAGTGTAGGAGCGTGTCTCTGGCTAGGACAGGGTAATGGAGTCAGGTTGTGCTGTCCTGCACGAGGTGAATGTATTACATATGAACGTGTGCTGATATCTGCAGATCATCACATCAGCACCTTAAGCTCAGCCCGGAGGGCTTGGTAGTCCTGAGCCAGTCCGGTTGGAAGAGTGTCGCACTTTACTGCAGAGAGATTTCTCCTCTGAGATCTAATGCTGTCCTCTGCTTCTTTGCTGCTTGCTGCAGTCACTGCTGCCCCCTCTGGCCAAATGTTACATTGCATTTATTCTTCATTTAGATACAATTTTAGTTGATGATTGAAGATAGTACAGATATCTAAATGCTAGATACAAAAGATTTAGTGTTTATTCCTATATATGAAGTATTTAATTCTGACAAGTAGTGCAGTGATATATCAAAATATTTTGGGGGGGGGGGATGATTAGTGACCATTGCCTCTGACATTGTTTCAAGTTGTTACTTGAATCTGTTTTTTTCTGTAGCATATTTTATGTACTGCTGCAGAGCTGTCAAGTTGAAAGCAAAATATTTAAACATCCTTATAACAAGGTGCAATAAATTCACATGAGATGCAAATCATCATAAAATGTTAAGAATAATTTATAGAGAATGTATCTTGAATCAATGAGAAATAAATGTCAGATTCTGCACTACCAAACAAATAAATAAATAAAAAATTGTAATCAAAATTACATTTAAAAGCAAAACAGAAGTAGAGTTTTGAACTGTCAGTAAATGTATAGTTTCATTCCATTATATTTTTTTCATATTCCATTACATATTTTTGTATTAAGCATATCTATATCATATTATCTTATGCAATTTTGCTTGTCAGATAAATTTGTCTTGTTGAAATAATGTTTAGAATTTTTAATTGGAAAACAAGTCAAAGCTACTGATTAAACTTATTTTTTAAATATTAATATTTAAATATACACTGCTGTAATACTTTTATTCAGCAAGGATGCATTAAATTAATTAAAACTGAAAGTAAAAACTTTTGTTTTGTGACAAAATATTTCCATTTCAGATTTTATATATATATATATATATATATATATAAATGCTGTTCTTGTGAAATATCTAATCATCAAAAACTCCTGAAAAAAAAGTGCATTATGCAACCCAACCAACACTGATAATAAAAAGAAATGTTTGTTGAACACCAAATCAGCATGAATGATTTCTGAAAGATCATGTGACACTGAAGACTGGAGTAATTATGCTAAATAAAATCAGCTTTGCCATCACAGAAATCAATTACATTTTAAAATATATTACAATAGAAAACAGTTATTTTAAATTGCAGTAATATTTCATAATTAGACGTTTTACTGTAATTGTGATCATATAACAGCAACCTTTTTGAGCATAAGAGACTTCTTTCAAAAACATTAAAAAATCTTACCGTTCTCAAACTTTTGAATGGTAGTGTAGACTTTAAAGGGCATGCTTTAATTATGCTTGTTTTGTTTCAGGAATTCACATCCCCATGGCAGCCATTACAATCCCATTATGCAACAGCCAGCCTTACTGGCAGGTCGCGTCGCCCTGCCCTCTCAGCAACCTCTCAATGTGGGTGTGGCTCATGTCATGAGACAGCCATCAAACAACAGCTCCTCCTCCAAAAAGAGCAAGCAGCATCAGATGAACAACAGGTCAGACAACCCTTATAAAAAAAAAACTGCCATGGTAAAGTTATACCATCAAGTGGTAATATTCATATATACCGGTATTGGTATTTAAAAGGTACATCAATTAAAGCCATGGTATAATATGGTAAAATTAAAAAAAAAAAAAAAAACATGGTTTTACCATGATTTCACCCTAAAACCCTTTAAAAAAAATTCTTAGGAACGTGTCAGCATATGACGTGTCCTCCACCCAGCCGGTGACATCACCTCAACGCTCCAAACGAGTGAAGGAGAACACCCCCCCTCGGTGTGCCGTGGTTCAGAACGGCCCATCACAGACCTGCGGAGGTGGTGGAGTAGTGGGATGGGGAGGCGAGCAGGCATGTAGCACCACTAGAGACCACCACAGTCAACACAACCCACCGCGCCAAACCATCATCATCCCCGACACCCCCAGCCCGGCCGTCAGCATCATCACCATCAGCAGTGACACGGATGAGGAGGACGACCTTAAACAGCCCAATAACACCAGGTCCGTAAAATGGGACGAGCGATTTCAGTACACGGTTCTGTAATGTGCTATATTTTTGAGTGAAAGTGGGAAATAATGTAGGACAGGATTTTATCCATCCATTTGATTGGATTGTGTTATGTTAAGATGTAATATTATTGCTTAAAATGTTTTCTCTCTGTGCGGGCTTGATTATGGCAAAATCATTTCAGAGGTGGAGAAAGTTATTACATTTTGATGAATGATTATAAAAACAATTTGTTTTCTGTGGAATAACTGATGAATCATGCACAATAAGACCAGGGACATTTATTGAGTAAATAAATGGGGTCAATTTTGTCTTTTAAATGCCTATTCAACTCAGGGAAAATACTGAATAATGCCTTGAAAATGACTTTGGTGGTCTTGGGAGTTGAAGATTTTACCTAACAAATATGACATTGTGAAGTATTATTACACAAAACAATGCTTGAATAACTTCATATGCATACACAGTAAAAAATTGGTTGAATTGGTTAATAGTACGTTGGTTAATGGTTCCCTTACTGTATACAGTGAAAAACTGTTATAAATCTAACGGGACATTTCATGTAAACTACTGTTAAATTGACAGTTTTTTTATTTGGAAAAAACAAACAAACGGTAAACTGACATTCCCAGAATTCCCAGTGAAGTTTTTTCTTATTAGTTATGTACATTAGAGTTTTATGTTACATCTTATGTTTATAAATTCATGTTTATTGCATTATTTTAGTGTCGTGTGTGTTACCATGAAGGTGTTTTGTATTTGTTTGTATGACACTGCACCTTCTCTACAGTATATTTACTGTATTATTTACTGTAAAGTTCTTGCAACCACAGCTGCCGTTTTATACCATAAATTCAAATTATTTTCTTTACAGTGTTTTATTTTGTTTTTATTTCCAATGAATCGCCTTCCTAACCTTCCTGTTTTGCCTTCTCAACAGCACGTCATCCAAACAGAGGAAGAATGTCATCAGCTGTGTGACGGTCCATGACTCCCCTGACTCTGACTCCAGCAATACCAGCCCATACACTGTGGAGTCTCGGCCTAATGGCCCCAACGCCAACAGCTACGACTCCAAAGGCGCTGTCCTGGACAACTACAGCAACGGGAACCCCCGCACCATTATCATCCCTCCACTGAAGAGCCAGACCAGCAAGAATCTGGGAGAGTGTGACAGACTCCTGCCTGGTGAGACAGGGGAAGGGCTGATAAGCTGACAGAGAAAAAGAAACACCTGGCAGAGTCTGAATCAAGCATCAATTTAAAGTGACAATTCACTGACAGCCTCTGATATGCAGCGTAGATTTATTTAGTAGATTTATGTGGCATTTCAAAATCTGTGGGCAATAAAAAGAGCTTAGAGAGGTAATTCAACTCAGATCTGTTAAAAATTGTCAGAAGATATTTTATGACAATGCAAGCTTAAGTGTGATCAGCAGTACTGTTTTATTTTTTCATTATTGTAAAGCTCTCTGGAATACTAATTGATTCTAATTGGTTAATCGCTCTATTCTGTAGGTCAACAACAGTTTGTATAAGTCAAGTCAAGTCAAGTCACCTTTATTTATATAGCGCTTTTAACAATACAGATTGTGTCAAAGCAACTGAACAGCATTAATTAGGAAAATAGTGTCAATAATGCAAAATGACAATAGTAAACACAAATTTTTCAGTTAAAGACAGTTCATCATTGAATTCAGTGATGTCAACATCCAGCTCAGTTTAAATAGTATCTTTGCAATCAAGTCAACGGTATCGCTGGAAATGAAGTGTCCCCAACTAAGCAAGCCAGAGGCGACAGCGGCAAGGAACCAAAACTCCATCGGTGACAGAATGGAGAAAAAACCTTGGGAGAAACCAGGCTGCTAAATAAGGACTGCTAAACTATATTTGATGCAGGCAATTGATTTCCTACATAGATGTGCTAACTTCATGTCTCTTTTTTCAGTCTGTGATCTCTTTCTTGTCACATAATTAATGCATTTGGGAAAACTTGTTGAAAATATAAATAATATTGTCTTCAAATTATTTTTTCCAAATGTATTTTTATTAGATTTTTTTTTTTCAGTTTTATTTAACACGGTAAATCAATCAATATTTCCAACATTTTATTCATTCATTCATTTTACACACACAATTTTTATTTGTATTCATTTATCACAAAATAATTCCCAACTTTATTTCCAACTTTATTTTATTTTTTCAATTTTATTTAACACAATATAATCAATATTTTCAACAATTTTCTAACATTGATCTAGCTACCCATCCATCCATCACAATATAATCCCAACTTTATTTCTAATTATTTTAACATGTTTTATAAATTCAAACAGATACGATGAACCACCAGAACTCCACCTACAAGTTCAAAATGTCCAATGGTGGCTTGTCTGGCAACAACCACTCTTCAGGAGGCGGGACATACCGGCAGCAGCGCTTGGGGCCACACCCCTTTCAGCAGCAGCCTCTAAATCTCAGCCAGGTATTTCAGTCAAGAATCTCATACCTGGTTTCTTAGTTCATATATTTATTCACACAAGTAATATGGAGATATCCCCTCATTTAGGCCCAGCAGCACATGGCAGTTGAGCGCAACGGAGGTCACCGGCGACAGCAGGCCTACATCACCCCCACTATGGCCACCCAGGCTCAGTACTCCTTCCACAACAGTCCCACCCACACAGCTAACGTTCATCCCCACTTGGCCGCTCCTCATCTGGCCGGACAGCCACACCTCTACACCTACACTGCCCCCACGGCCCTGGGCTCCACCGGCACGGTGGCCCACCTGGTCGCATCGCAGGGTCCAGCCCGTCACGCAGTACAGCACGCTAGCTACCCGCCGGGCATCGTCCACCAGGTGCCTGTTAGCATGGGCCACCGCGTGCTGCCCTCACCCACCCTGCACCATGGCCAATACCAGGCCCAATTCGCACACCAGACCTACATCAGTGCTTCTCCTGCCTCCACTGTCTACACTGGATACCCGCTGAGCCCCACCAAGATGAACCAGTACCCTTACCTCTAAAGCTGAAACACTGGAGCCCAGCCAATCGCTGCTTACCATTTCTACCCTAATCCCACCTAGAGACAGAGAGACATGCTGAAGCCTATCGACATTTAACCCCCATCCCCTTGTTCCTTTCATGCTTAAACTTGAAGACAATGAAGACGCCGATGGATAGAGGAAGTGTACTCTCAGAGGGAACAGAAGGGTACTGAGGAGTTTTCCTTTTTTTAAGATGAGTTTTGTTTTGCCTTCTCAAAAGGGCCAGTTAACGTTTTATTTCGTGATCTGGAGGTTTCGTTTCTTTTAAAACAGAATAAGGAGTTTTTGCTTTCATAGTTTCTTTTACAACAATGTCTCATCAACAGGCCGTTTGGGAGAGACAGAGTTTCGTTCGATGGAGATTTAGTTTGCTTTTCCCTTTCTTGAAATTCATTTACCGACTGTTGAGCCGAGGTCACGACATGGATGTTTTGAATTCCTACAAGAATTTTTTTGGATAAGGTGAAATACGGATATCTGCTGCTCTTCAAAGAAAAAAAAACATAACGATGGCCTTGAACTGTCTTAAACGTTTCCAAATTACATGCGGCGAGGTATGTGCATATTCCGCCATGCTCTCCGACAAAAAACACCTGGAGGAATCTTCTGGAAATAGGACGACAAAACTTTCTAGTGTATTTATAGACTTTTCTTTGTTTGTGTTCACATTTAGAAAAGAAAATAGGTTTGTTATACCGTAGAACATTAGCTGGGCCCCTCTTTGTAGAATGTAGCAGTATGCACCCGTTGATTTCATGAAGAACCTTTCTGATACCAATAGATTCTTGTTTTTCCTCTTTCAATGTGATTGCACAAAGTGGTTACAATAACATAGGCATGTTCAACACGGTAGTCGGTCGCGTTTGAGTGCATGTGTGCGCTCAGCGCCTCTGTGCGACATATTCCTCCACAGTCTTAGGTTTATCATTGTTACCTTGTAGTGCCTTACATATATTACGACAGTTTACTTGGCTGGAAACCCTCTAGAACCAGATGCTAGTCAGAGAGTTGGCTCCTAGGTTGAACATCTTCATCCAAGCTGTTTCATGTTTTTTTTTTATTTATTCCAGGTGTAAGCGTTAGCCCTAAACGTTATTTAAATGCTTGTCATTTAGCATGCATGAGGTCTTTTACATCTAAAGATAAAGACACTTGCCTGGGGTAACGAACCAAAGTCATCATTTAAAGATAAGTAACTTTTGTTCTGGATAGTGGATATAATTATTATTTATTTACTGTACATACTGTAGCTATGTGTTTTAGTACTTGCAGTCAATGCAACATCACTGATTTTAGGCTACATATGTGACCCTGGAGCACAAAACCAGTCTTAAGTCGCTGGGGTATGTTTGTAGCAATAGCCAAAAATACATTGTATGGGTCAAAATTATAGATTTTTCTTTTATGCCAAAAATCATTAGGATATTAAGTTAAGATCATGTTCCATGAAGATATTTTGTACATTTTCTACTGTAAATATATTAAACGTAATTTTTGATTAGTAATATGCATTGCTAAGAACTTCATTTGGACAACTTTAAAGGCGATTTTCTCAATATTTAGATTTTTTTGCACCCTCAGATTCCAGATTTTCAAATAGTTGTATCTCGGCCAAATACAACTCCTATGTCCTATCCTAACAAACCATACATCAATGAAAAGCTTATTTATTCAGCTTTCAGATGATGTATAAATCTCAATTTCGAAAAATTGACCCTTATTACCCTGGTCCAGGGTCACATATGTCATAAAAAGGAGACTAAATGCATATTTGATGGGAAAAGCCAAGTATCGCTCAGTCAGTTTGAGATCAGGCTGCACAATTTGTTTAAAAATAAATTAAAATATACCAAGTCTGAAGAGGTTGTGTTTATGGAAGGCTTGACTTGGTTTAGAAACCTGGGAGGGTTTGAGAAGGAGAGTCTTGTTAGGAGTAGGAGGTGCTTGTGGATGTTGAATTGTTGGAAAAGTGAGATGGCAAATTCCACAATTTTTAATGAGAATAGCATGTTGGCTTTGAGCACGTTGGTAGATGCCGAAGGAAGCCGTGCAGCACGACTGCACACCATACTCTGATTTAAGCGCTCGTTCAAGGTTCTGTGAAGATCTGTGGGGTTTTTATTCTCACGTACATTCTTGGGATTTGAACTGCCCCTAGTTGCATGAGGATATGTGCAACAACATGCACCGGAAATCAAAATTGGCTCGTCTTTTTCACTGTTTGTCTTACCGTAGAAATCACTTATGCTACAGGCATCATGTCAGTACAGAGATAATGAACGTGTAGAAATCTGTGGGCCAATGCTTGTCTTTTTTTTTGCTGCTTTTTTAACATTGATATGCTAGCCAATCATTTACACCGTGTCCTAACCATGTGCTCCGCAATAAAGTGATTAAAAAGACATGGACAATTTATATAGTACTTTATATAACATACCATTGAAAAGTTTGGGGTCAGTTCGAATTTTTTTTTAAATGGTTTTGTTTTGTTTAAAGAAATTAATACTTTTGTTCAGCAAGGACGCATTAAATTGGCCAAAAGTGACAGTAAAGACATAAAGAGATCATAATTAATGTTTCTATTTTGAATAAATGCTGTTCTTTTGAACTTTCTATTCAACAAAGAATCTTGGAAAAAAATGTATCTCAGTTTCCACAAAAATATTATAATAAGAAATGTTTCTTAAGCACCAAATCAGCATATTAGAATGATTTCTGAAGGATCATGTGACATTGAAGACTGGAGTAATGGCTGCTGAAAATTCAGCTTTGCCATCACAGGAATAAATTACACTTTAAAATATATTAAAACAGAAAAGAGTTATTTTCAATTGTAATATTATTTTACAATATTGCTGTATTTTTTATTAAATAAATGCATCCTTTTGTGAACATAAGAGACAAAAAATTAATTTTAACTTTTATAATCATTTAAGAATGGAAGGAATACAAAATAATAAAAAGAAAATAATAAAAGTTTTATTCAAATCGAATTAAAATTAATAAAAAGGTAGATCACATCCATGTTTTTTTTTTTGCCATGACAGGACATTTTTGCGATGTGATGTGCTGGGTAGCCCCGCCCACAGTGATCTCATTGGTCTGGAATCATCCACAAAGCTTTATGTTAAACATCAGATATATTCTGATTGGCTGTGATTATGTGGCGATTATGCACCTGGTTAGGACACAGTTGTTTTTATGTCTTCTGTTGGGCACATGCTTATGGAGTATCAAGTATATCCTCTTCTGCCCACACATCATGCCATAGAACTTGCATTTGAAGTAGTTTTTACATTGAAATGTTTCTATTTTATTGTTTTACTTTGCTAGGTATATTGTGTTCCCGTAGAGAGTGTTGCAATAATTTTTGTGGATGTTTATTAATTTTTTCATGTTATACGTCAAGCATCATTTGTTTGATTTCTGGTGGTCGATATGTAACTGTTTAGTATTCATATGTGGACCCTTGTCTGGTAGGAAGCACAGACTTTGTCCATGTGCTCGGCCAAGATCTGACACCAGTTAAGTTGTACCCAAGCCTTCGGTTTGCTAGCTTGTCAGATTTATTCATAAAGCTGTGTGATATGACTTAGGATGCCAATAGATTTTATTTTGTTGCTGTTGTCATATATTGGTTTAAGCTTAAGTTAGATGCTCATTGAAGCACACAGTTGAGAAAGGCTCCTTCAATGTAATTCGCATAAAACATTCCATTCCGGAAGGAGCCGTTTCTGACAGCACTGATCTGTAGTTTCCAGTCTCAGCTCACAGGGACTGGCCTGAACGTCCAAATCGGGACTCCGCTGGCATTTAAGGACTTTTTGTTCTTCCCACCAAAGAATATCAACATGTCATCGATGCACAGATGTGTCCCTTGCTGTAATGGAGAAGACCTGAGTGAGTTTCAATAACATTTGGAAAATGAAAAACATTTAAAATACAGGTTAGATCAGGTCGGTGTCAGAAAAGAAACTGTCGGTGGCATACGCTAAATAGAGATGACAAAAATAATGCACTCATGAAATTGCTGTTAGCACAGTATAATCCATTGTTTTGGTACCTTTCTCACACCTTTTGTCAGTGCTAGTGTGGACAGATCTCCCATTTTTGAATCTAATAAGAGGATTTGTGTAAGAAATGAGGCCCTTGTTTTTTTTTTTTTTTTTAGAAATGTCAATGCCACATTAATGCTTTATTTCAGTTATTAAAGCTGCTGTGTGTAATTCTTATAAGAGTATAAACACTGAACATGGCTTTGCTTTACAGCAGCATTGGATCAACCAATGGTGTGCGATGTGGGCGTGCGGTTGTTAGTCCAACCAATGGAAAATTGGGGGTGTGTTTTATTTAGTTTTGTTTTTTTCCAGTTCTTTTTGGTACCTATAGTGACGCATAAATTACACTTTAAGCTTTATTATTTTGGTTTTAACTACATATGTAAGAATCACATAGATAAATTAGTGTTTCATATAATGGCCTGTGCACTGAATCCAGTGCCGTTACCGTTTATGAAATGGTCACTAGTACAAAATGAATGTAAATTTCAGACTAAAATAAAATATCTGATCAACACATCATGATTGTTTTGGCTAGTAATCACTGAAATTGATCTAGCAATCAATTTCACTTGATCTAGCATTAATTTGACCCAAATTACAATTAATTTGAATCCAAATTATGCAGTTTGATGTGTTTTTAACTTATTTAAAGTGCCCCTATTATGGATTTTTTTAAATTACCTTTCATGCAGTGTGTAACAGCTCTAAGTGAATGAAAACATCCTGCCAAGTTTTAAATCTGAAAGTGCACTGTGTATGAAGTGATTGTCTCTCAAAAGAAAGAGTCGACTCTGAATCATTGAAACGAGTCGTTTTTAAAACGAATCCCAAGCCATTTCATGTTGATGTCAAAATTAAACATTAGCATATTGCCCGTCCACGTGTTGGTCTTTTCGCGTTGGTCTGAATGAAAATGCAAATTCATTCTTTGCCACTAGGTGCCACTTTTGCGTATTATAAAACAATGAAAGTGTTTTTTGACCTTGCATGCATGTCAACCTGTTGTTGGGGACTCCCAAAACCAAAATATGAACCTTTCATAACCCATAATAGGGGCACTTTAAATCATAGAAAGCCCTATTGACTCTACAAATATATGAATTATGAACAAGAAGTCTTTTTTTTAGATTCATAGTTTGTCTGAACTGTATACATTAATGAAGACAGTAATTTTAAGTTACCAAAATGCGCTAGAAAGAAGCATTAATGCCATTCATGATTTTGTTTTCCATCTTTGTCAAAATACGGCCTTCTCCTTTATTAACTGCACATGAAGCTTTAAGGAACCGTGACTATGTGTTGTATTAGTGATTTTTGGGGGTTTTGTTACACATTTAGCTTCATGAATATACAACCTACAATCAAAATCCAACTTCTGACATTACCGAATACGATGGATTCCGCCACTATAAGGACTGAAAAACATTCCTAAATGCTCATTGCCAGTCAAACCCCTGCTGGATGGCACCCAAATCAACACTTGTAAAGCACATGATCATGAATTAACTTTGTTATTGTTATTTTTTTGTCATTGAAGTGGCCACAGTACTTCCACAATTGTAAAGCTCCTTTTGTTCTGCTTGTTTTCATCTGAGTTTTCTCTCATGTGTGCGCTGTAACAGAACCATTAGGGGTTAATGCACCATTGAACTTAAGAGTGAATGTGCAAAGAGGCCAAATATGACAATACGGCCATCTTCATATGTTGTTTTAGAACCAAAACAAAAGCTAAACAATAATCATTATGCCCAAGAACACACATCTGTCAACTTTTTTTGGTTTAATCTACAGCATAGTCTGTGTCTGGAGTGTGCATTACAGAGTGACATTACTACAAGTGTGTAAACGTAATGTATTCACACGTAATCACCAATGAATGCAAGTGAATGTATTTGTGCAGAAACGTCACTCATCACACGAGTCGCCACAGTAAACCCGTTATGTAGCTGTGATGCACTGTAGCCGTTTGTGCAGCCATCGAAGACGTGAACAATTTTCTACTTGCACAGCAGCAAACATTCACAGTCAAATGTAAAAACTAAATATTTTTCTATAATGTTTCAAGACCTAAGAAAGCATCCGACCCCTGACCCCTGATTTTTGTCGATTGCTGTATGGTTTTCTCAGTAGTGTGTATCACATTAGTTGTTGTCAAAGCTATTGTGTGCTGCAGTATTTCCAGGTATACTTCTTTGTTTATTGTCTTTTTTATTATAATTATTATAATTTTGCTTTGTTTATTGGGGATTTGAAGACGTGTGATGTCTCATTATTTCAGTCTGTTAACGTAGCATTGTATGTACCCTGTACCTTAGGCTAATATTAAGTATGCTATGAGAATGGATATTTTACTGGCTTTATAGAATGTTAAAATGAAAATAATAATGACAATAATAAGAATGATTTAACTTCTAAAAATTGAGTACTTGCTACTAAGCGCTTGTGTTACCATTACAAATGTTGTGTGCTTCTCTTAATAATTTTCGTTGTAGAAAAAAAAATAAACAACCTGAGTGAATTTTATTAGGCTTCAACAACTAATGATAGCAGTATAAATTCATGGAGGATTTTTAACAAACCTGGGGGTTATAGAAGAATATAGTTATTTTAATCGTTCTATTTACTAACTGTAGGGTGTGAAGGGGCTCGCGTCGTGGTGAACTATGTTATAGCTTGTTATTCACTGTTACTTTTGATCATTTTTCGGTCTCCAAGGTGAATCGAGTTATTAAAGGAAATTTGTATGCTCACATATGCATATTGTATATGTGTAGAAATGTAATCACACTTTGTCTTGGATTTACATTAAACTGTTAAGTCACGGCATCAGTCTTGTATTTTCATGCGGTCATATTTTTTTACTATTACTACACATTTGTGCACTCTAACCAGACATTTTAGAAACCACCAAAGACAATGCTAATGAACCAAAACTCATTTTGAAGATTGAGGTTAGTTGTCACAGTAAGGGACTATATTTCAGTAATTATAAGGTTTCATTCTATCACTCTGCATAAGTGATTTCTTCACATTATTCAAATTATTTTCAGGTGATATTCTCTGGAAGAAGTTCTGGATTATACCTAATCTAATATCTATTGAATAATTAAAAATACAATACAATTTAAAACAATTTTTCATCACATTGTTTTTTTTTTTTTGGCTAAATCGATTACATAGATTTGGATGTATTTTTGATTTGGATAGAATTTTTAGATTGGGATGGATTTCTGTTCATTCTGTTGGTGCACATTTTTTTATTAAATGAAAAATAAATTAAATAAATAAACATACAAACGACGAGAACGCTGGCAAAAACAACAACAACAACAAATGGTTCCAGGTTCAGATTGATTCACGTTTTGCAATATATATATATTTTGTTTTAATATTATGCTCAATAAAAATGTGCTCAATGATCACTAGAGTGTGCTGTGACATAATCAAACTCAAATAAATTCTTGTACCGAATAGTTTACTAATGATAGGAATCTTCCCAGTCTTTAAAAATAAAACATGTAAAATCCTAAACAATTTTTAACCTGGTTTAGGTGAAAATGATGCAGCCACACAAGATCCGGTAACAAAACGCGTTGCCGTGAAAGCACAGACGCCGGTGGAGGTGTCAACCTAACCCGGATTCCTGAAGGACGGCGCGGGGAGCCAATGACCGTAGAGCCCGTACAAGAGACTCCAAATCCTGCTGTCAAGGGAGGATTTAGTGCAATCCCGAACACAGAGTGGTTACATCTGAGAAAGTGAGTGATGCTCAGACAGGATCCAGACACTTATGGGGGGGGGAAATCATCCGTTGTGTCACGCAATAATGCAAAACAGAAGCTTTAATCCTGATCTAAAGCTGGATCTGGACGCTATCGACTTCAGTCCGCTGTAACTGTCTGCTTTGAAGGTAAGGAGTTGCTTTTCGAGGCTGTGGATGTGCTAAAAGTCTTTCTTGGCTTTAAAATAAACGGAAATAAATCCGATTCAGCCGCAAGATAAAGTTACTAGACGTATATGTTGCAACTACAAGTTACGTCGAGTTAAATGCATCATCAATCAACCACGTATATGGACGGTGACTAATTGCAATCATTTCTGTACAAAAACAAAAAACTAACTCGTGTGCCATACAGCAACACATCTGAAATATGATGTTCTTTTAGTTCCAATAGCTAATCAAACTAGGTCTAATAACGGCGCGAAATCCTAAGATTACAAACTATTTCTCTCACAACCATCTCGGAACACTTACTGGAAATCCCGACAAGAAGCCGGGGCTGTAACGCACACGGGAGAGTTCACAAACCTTTACACTGACTGTAAGGCATGCTGTATATGTCAACGTGTGAGTTTTGTCCTTTGAAAGCAGCACACAAGATGCAAACAATGTTTGGATCTTGCTCTGTGAGACTCGGTTCGTGTATTAATGCACAGTAGAGATGTCCGAATCGCTCTTGTGAACTGAATCTTCGTAATGAATCTCTTGAACCGGTCGAAAAGGATTCGTTCACGAATCTGCCTGAATCGGTCCTGGCGGTTCGAGAAGGGTGCAATTCACCGACTCCGAATGGTTATTAAACATTTGGAGTGAATTGAGGATTTGATAAATATGACGTAAAGTTACGTTAATAGTCGAATAGCAGAAATGGTGCAAATAAAATTAGCTGGAAATGGGGGTGTGCGATATATATCGTCTGCGATAATATCGTAATTGTTGTTTGAGTCAGCTGTCTTCGGCAGTCCTGAAGGTACCAGCACAATAACACACTCAGCAAAATATCGTCTAATTATCGTCATCGATAAAATCCCAGAAAATATCGAGATATAATTTTTAGTCAATATCGCACACCCCTAGCTGGAAATATGCTTATTTCACAGACTGAATCATGTCTGCAACAAACAATTGGAACAATTAAATGAACATGCTTAATATTAAAACGTATTCGTTAAAATGTAATAAACTGCAGTAAATACCTACAGTACATATGACTTTACTGGAACGTTTGGAGCGTGTAATATGTCACGACTGGATGGCAGGGACCACGCGATGACGTATTCGCGCCATGAGTTGGTTGTTTGAAACGAATCGTTCAAGAGAACCGATTCGCGGAAATGAGTCCTACAAGTTAAGGAACAAAGGAACCATGCGGTCCGAGCTCTGTCAGCGCGGGGAAGCATGGCGATTCGTTTTAGTGGTTAAAATCTACAGCTGTGATTTAAATTTCGGTTTTTAGTGAAATGCAAGATGTCATTTGTTCGGTTTATGATCAAAATCGTTAGATTTGGTTTAGGGAGTATTCGTGAAGTCATGCTGAAAATAGGACTGAAAATGTGACCTATATAACAGTGGTATTGTTTCCATCTGCTGCAGTTCACGGCGACTAGTTAAACGCGTGGATTATCTCTCCTCGGATCACCTTGGACGAAACATGAGTTTCGCTAAATGGAGGGTCTAATGATGGAGAGACGTAGTCGGGTCACCGCGTGCGTGCTGCTGACGTTCGTCTCCATGGTGATCGCTGATTCACCTGCTGCAGGTAAGTGATGTCATGGTCTGCTTCATTTGGGATGGGTGATCAGTTTGCAACGGGTAACTGGATGAGTTTATTGGCGAGATGACAGGAGTTAAGACTTTTAAAACAGCTGTAATGCAATGCGAAGGTTTGAAGACGGTGTGAAAACATTTTGGGGAAATTTAAACGCAGGTCGGATTCTGTTTTCCAACATGATGACATGATTTTCGAAATTAATGTGTTCAAAAACACATTGTGGTCTGCACAAATCATATTTATCCTTGATTAGATATTAGATGGAAACATGAGACGACGACACACGTTTTCCATCCATTTTAGAAGTTAAGTCTATTTTGCTATCATAACTTTGCACAGTTATACTGTATAGTTGGTTATTTTATTATTTGCATATTTAACATTGTTTATCCCCTCATGTCAGTGGCTTTATCAGAACAAACCTTTGACCTGTTTTTTGGCTACATAATTGTTTTCCGTCTTTGTTTACAAAATGCAAGCAAATATTTAAGGCCTTAAGTTGAATTTTCAACCTAAGAGACTCACATCTTTCAGAATCTAAAGCTCTGAAGGCGTCTTTAATCTTTGAAACTCTCTCATTTCTTAGCTTATCTCTTCAGAAGTTTTTGAAAATTATCTTCAAAATGTCCACTTTAGTTTAAAGGGGTCATATGATGCTGCTAAAAAGAACATTATTTTGTGTATTTGGTGTAATGAAATGTGTTTATGCGGTTTAAAGTTTAAAAAAACACATTATTTTCCACATACTGTACATTATTGTTTCTCCTCTATGCCCTGCCTTTTTGAAACGCGTCGATTTTTACAAAGCTCATCGGTCTGAAAAAGCGAGGTGTGCTGTGATTGGCCAGCTATCCAGTGCGTTGTGATTGGCCGAATACCTCAAGCGTGAGACAGGAAAAATTGAAATCGCATCATATGACCCCTTTAAAAGCCGGTCAGATCTTCTACAGCTTGTCAACATGATGACAAAGACTTTTAAGTCTACTTTTCTTGCTTGTGTGGAACTTCGTCTGCATTGGTTTTAATCCATGTCACGGACTCGAGCGTGTTGTTTTGAAACCCAAGCAATTCCTTACATTTACAAACAATTGTACTGGATTAGTATCATTTTTAATAACAGTAATAATTTAGGTAGATTACAAATTGAGCACATTTAGTCTTGCCTGTATGCTGAGTACTATGAATCAGAGAACACTTTAAAGACAGAATAAGAATTTAAATTTGGCTACAGAAAAAATTCATGCTGCTAGATGCTTTTTGTTGGTACAAAGAAATATTTAGATGGAATTAGATTCATTTGTGCATTGTAGTGCTGTCCCAAATGCAAACTCAAGACTGGGGATCATTCCTTTAAGAAGATCCTCGTAGATCAGCTGTCAAAGTAAACTTGACTGCAATGTGTTTCGTCCTATTACATGTCTGTTCATGCTGAAAATCAAGATATTAGGAGCTTATAATTGAGTGAAGTGCACTGTGTTGACAGTCGATTTATATCCATTTCAGCATATCTCAATCTGTATAAAAGAAATGATGTGGAATAGTATTTATTTTTAGTGATACTCTGATTCTTAAAGGGATAGTTCACCCTAAAATAAAAGTTTTTTTTTTTTTTTTCGGGACAGAAAAGAAGAAATTTTGAAGAACTTTAGACTCAAATCAAATGGAACAATTGGAACAACTTCCATAGTATGGACATTTCTCAAAAGAGCAGAAAAGAAGAAATTTTGAAGAACTTTAGACTCAAATCAAATGGAACAATTGGAACAACTTCCATAGTATGGACATTTCTCAAAATATCTTCTTTTATGTTCCACGGAAGAAAAAGTCATACAGTTTTGGAATGGCATGAGATGAGTAAATTCATTTTTGGATGAACTGTCCCTTTAAGACAGGGCCTTGTCATTCTGACATCTCATATTCAAATACATCAAAACATGTCATGAAAACCAACTGGATCAGTCTGTTGTGACAATTTATTCAGTCTCGATCTGTCACATTCAGAACCTGAAAGGATCTTGTCAGTTCTGTGGCTTCTCTGAAACTGAGACTGAATCCTTCTTCTTGTGATCTGTGAAAGCCTGACGTAAGAAACCCTTGAAGGCTGGAGAACGATAGAGATCATGAGAATGGGTTAAGTTGGGCCAGCGCCTTCATTTAACCCATGAATGAAAAATATGTAGGTAGAAAATCGTATTTTTGTCGGTCTGTTCTGTAGATTTTTAATGGGAGTCCATTCTATTTTAAGTTTTACTCCTCTTTCCCTTGGTTTATTTAATTATCTAGGTTCAATGAGTCATTGCAAAGTAATAATAATGAATAATAGTCAATTATATTGGCCAGTTTTGAGTGAATGGTGTCAAGCACATTTATATGATGCAATATAATTACTAAAGCTTAGCGGCTCAAATGGTTCCATCATCTGCTAGCTCACAGCTGTTTTAGTCTGACTCTATGCATTTTAAAATTGCTCTGCAATTTTATACTTCATCTTGGCACTGTGATGTAGGTCAGACAGTTTTTTTCCCACTACATAATGATGGGAGAGGCTAGTCATAATTAACATCAAAGGCATTAAACAGAATAGATCTATGAAAAGCTGACTATCATCTCGTATCCTGAGCACATATTGCTGGTTTAGAGCAGAAATTGGTGGTGGGTGGAGCCATCAAACTCCGCCCAACAATTTAGAGGGTAGGTCAATAAGGCGTGCTGAGGACAGTGAGTTTGTGTGTATGCAAATTATGATTTCTTTTAATTGTGGTCAAAGTCCCAGTCCTCTCAAAAGGCGATATAGAGACAGCTTTCATTGGCATAGTTTTTACAGCCTCGACTGTCGCTGACTGGCATCTAAATGATGTGGATGTACAGAATTTAACCTTGAAAGCTTGAAAGTTGACTGACAGTAACAAAACTGGGTGTAAAAAAAATGTTTTTTTAAGCTTTTCACCTTTCCAATTCTTAGGGTCCTATGATTTCTGCAATGCAGAAAAGGCGGACGGAATCACAGAATCCAGTCCAAAAAATGGAACTTACAGTACACAGAATTCAGCTGATTACCCATTGATTTTGATTATTAAAATTAAATTAAGCAATTAAAATGGTATCCAAAAAATGTTAATGGAAAAACCTCAATTTGGGAAAAATAAAAAACAGAATTTGTGGGGGAAAAAAAGAAACTGATTTCATAGGGACCTAAAAATGTAATTTTATTGAACTTTTAATATATTGTTGTCACGACACGTTGTATAAGATTCATGATTTCAGTTAATTAGACATGCTTTTGGATTAGTAAAATTAAATTTAAATGGGATGAAACAAATCCAGAAAAATAATAAAAATTATACATTTATAAAATAAAATAGATTTTATAGGGATCTGTATTCTGCACAGTTTCTGCTACAGTGCAAAATTCTCCACTAAGATGCTTGTGTGTTTTGAATGGGAATTGATATGCATTTTCTAATTTGCTTTGAGAGGTTTTAAGAGTGTTCTGGGTGGTTATAAGTCAGAAGAGGCCACTATCAAATACTCAGCATCCTATATGGCTGATGGCCCTTCAAAGTAAATCTAGGGGATATTTTTTCCCGTTTTATTGTCTGCCAAGCAAAAATTGTAGGTCTGATTGCTTAGAGAGGTAATGGTACACTTCTCCTCAACATGCTGTATTGATATTAGGTATTATTTGTGTCCATAGAACAAAAAGATAAGTTGTACATCAAAGTTTAACTTTTATAGTAAAGGATGGGGATTTCTTCTTAAGTATGAGCACTAGTGATGCTTGCCTTAGCGTGCTCCAATAATGTTTCTGATTTCTGAAGACAGAGCTGTTTCACTGGGCCGCATGGATTCATGTGGCCCTGCTTTCCCCATGGCAGATGTTTGCTCAAGCCCATTAAACTGTTAAAATAAGCAGAAGCGTCACTATGCAACAAGCATTAATTAATTATTTAATAAGTAATTAAAGTGGTCCAAATGAATGCATCCCAATAGAGTGTAACAGCGTCTGCTCACTTTTTTGGCAGTCTTGGTTCCAGAAGTACATTTATTTTCTCAAGTGAGATTTAAAAAATCCTCAACAAAGAGTTCCAAGGCATCATCAACCAACCAGCTATGAGATGAATCACAAAATTACAAACATTGTTTTGAAGCACGAAAGTGTTTGAAAGTCAGAAAAAGACAAAGGTACGAGACTGTCGATTTTTGGAACAAAGAATTATACTAGGGCTGGCTCGATACCACTTTTTCAGAACCGATCCCGATCCGA
>NW_015554135.1:322397-323589 GCF_001515605.1 Sinocyclocheilus anshuiensis
TTTTTTTAAATGAGTGTAGAATTTCTATACCTCAATGTGTAGGTCGATCAGCACTCTTTTGTATGTTACACACAATCTACTAAATATAAACAGCTTCATTATAAAGAAAAATAACAAACGAAAAAAAAATATATAATATAGTTACTCTAGAAAAATCATGAGTGCATAATAATTTTATAAAATCCTAAACTTTTAGTGAAAAAAAATACATTATTTAGTGGGGATCAAATAAAAGTGAATAAGTGTAAAACTAAATCTGGTACACATTGCTCTTTGTATTGTTGTAAAATACATTCATGAAAAATAAGTAATATATTTATATATAAATATATACTATAGTAGTCAACATTTGAAGTGGATCAAAACCTTTCATCAAAGTTGTCCTAAAACCAAACAATACCCGTTCTTGTGAACTTTTTGATCCACTTCAAATGTTGACTACTGTATAAATTAAAAGACATTTATTTTAAATGTATAGCAGAGTAATGAGGCAGCAACATATGATAGATAAAACGAACAAGAAAGGCTATTAATAATTTTTCATTGCGCAAAAGTATTATGATACTAAGCTTTAAATACAGAGCGGCACAAAACGCTTATGTGCATCCCGTGCGCAGAATGATGCGCTTGAAGCAACACGGAGTCACAGCGCGCAACGCTCCACATTAGTGTTGTCACGGTACCAAAATTTCAGTATTCCGTACCAATACCAGTGAAAATCCACGGTTCTCGGTACCAATTTCGGTACCAAAGCAAAACACAAAAACATGCTAATTAAAAAATTTGACTACTTTCATTTAATCCAAACTGTGTACATATTTAATTTTAAAGGGCTTTTGAAAACCTAGAGCTATTCAGCCAAGAATAACAACTAAGAAAAGCCCAGAACTTCTGACTGATATGACACTGATATGACACAAACAATGATAACCATTTGTACATTCTCTAACACGCATATTTTAGATTCACAATTCATTTAAAAGCCTCCGTGTAAAAACAGTAAATATCATCCTGTCCTCCCGTTTTTTTACCCTAATAAAAGTTATAGGAGCATTAAATAGTTAATAAAGAAACTTCATTCTAATGCTCATTATATTAGCGTTAGCCACGCTTATGCTAACGATTAACTACTCTAATAACAGCGTTCATTTCAATCCGACATTCAAATTAAAATATTGAATAATATTCATAA
>NW_015554135.1:323661-326369 GCF_001515605.1 Sinocyclocheilus anshuiensis
TGCATGTTCTGCGTGTCTCTGTGTATGTAAATGGCACAGATGCGCGGTTTTGTTTTCTACACATACAAAGTGTGCGACACTCGCGGTGATTTCTCACTACATGAGGACGAAAATACATGAACAACATCTCCAGAACTGCTCTGACTCCCGCTGAGTGTCACTTCATGATCATTTGACAGTTTCATTGGAGTAAAACTAGCGGAGTGTTTCCCAGACTTGTGGCGGCATATATATGTAAATTCATTCTCTGCCAGCAGGAGGCGCTTGTAGAGCGGGAGAGATAGAGGCTTCCCCAGTAACGGCTGTAATCAAATAAACGCTGCGCTCACAAACTGCTCAGGCATTACAGGCAAGATGAAAGGAAAATGACATCTATCATTTTCTGAAGACAGTCGGTTTCCTTCAGAAATACAGTGATATAAAAACACCCGCACTGGCAACACTACTCCGCATAGAGAAGTTCAAAGCACAAAGGGAAGAGACATTGATGCATAGTGTATTAAATATGTGCGTTAGTTTATTGAGCCTTTTCTTTTAACAGTTTTAAATTTCAGTTACTGTGCTCGTGAAGAACAATTCATAGTGCTCTCTACTCAAGTCTTGTGATCTAACCAGATATCTAGGTCTGTCGCAATAATCAATATATCGACTTATCGCGATGCGCAATATATGTACTTGACCTCTAATTTTTGGTGACGCAATATATCGCCATTATATTTACTTAATTAATGTCACCATGTTTTGTACATTCCACTTGTGCCTGTGTCTTTTGCAGTATCTCGTGCATAACGTGGTGTAGTCATGAGGTGCTAGTTCAAATTTTAAAAATGCTTCTACAAACAAAGTTTCATCTGCAGATATGGCCTTGTTTAGGGATCGATGCCTTTGTGCATATGGACATCTGACTGCTAAGTAGTGATTGTGTTTTTCAGCAATAGTGTACACCCTTAATTTACAGAGAAAAGAAGGTGAGGGAAAAATCTGTAAATGGAAAAATCTCCATACAAGTTCTTTGTGCATTTTTCTTTTTTTCTACTTGTTACTTTGCACTTTTTGTTAGAAAATGTTATTCAGGTTTTTTAAGGTATCTAATATTTTGATACTTAATTTCCATGATCTAAATATTCTTAAAAATTAAAAGTTTGTTGTCATTTGGAAGCGTGTAGGCCTTCTTGCATTATTATGCTGTTACATTATGATTATATATTCAGTGGCATAAAATGGTCTTTAAAATGACAATAATATCGCTTATCACAATTATTTCTGGGGCAATATATCGCACAACAAAAAGTTGTTATCGTGACAGGCCTACAGATATCTGTTTTTTTATAGAAATTTACACGATTTAGAAACCGCACAAAACTCCAGCAAGATAAATTCCTTTTATGCAAAACCATTTACCTTTATTTACAGATCAAGTAAAACATTAGGAACATTGAATCATCTTGGAGAGAGTTTTATTGTCTTGATTGTCGTAACCAAACGCGACACGCAGTTTGAATGCTGAATGGAGGATGACTGACAGCGTGAACTTGACTTAAATATTCATCTGTACCTCACATTAAACTGTGGAACAAATTCAGAACACTTGAAATATAGTGCATGAAAACCTAATGTTTTTGTGGCTTTCGTGAGGCTTAATAATAACAGAATAGTATACGCAGAATATCGGATTTGGATCGGTCTCGTCTGACCGATACCCGATCCGACAGAAAATGCCAGTATCAGAGCGATACCGATACTGAATATCGGATCAGCGCACCCCTAAATTATACAGCACTTAATGCATTGTGAATAGCATAAGCAAATGTACAATATAAAACTATTGATTTTTAGACATTTATTATAAATTTTAAATGCAACACATGATGTATAATGCGATATAGTTCAGAATATTCACTACCATTCAAAAGTTTGAGGTCAGTAAGAGAATGTTTTTGAAAGAAGTCTCCTATGCTCACCAGGGCTGCATTATTTAATCAAAAATACAGTAAAGAGTAATATTGTAATATATTTTAAATTTAAAAGAACTTTTCTGTTTGAAAATATTTTAAATGTAATTTATTCCATGACGGAGCTGAATTTTCATCAGCCATTACTCCAGTCTTCAATGTCACACGATCCTTCAGAAATCATTATAATATGCTGATTTACCACACAATAATTTTTTGTTTAATTATTATTATCAATAGTGAAAACAGTTGTGCTGCTTAATATTGTTGTGAAAACTGATACATATTTTCAGGATTCTTTGATGGATACAAAGTTCATAAAAACAGCATTTACTATTAGAAATAGAAATCTTTTGTGACATTATAAATGCCTTTACTGTTGTTTTTGTCAATTTTGGTCAATTTAATGTATCCTTGCTGAATAAAAGTATTAATTTCTTTAAAAAAATAAATAAAAACTTACTGACTCCACACTTTTGAATGGTAGTGTACAAGAATTTACATAAGAAAAGAAACTGGTTTGGTTACGTCATTTGTAATGCTTCTTGAGAGTGAGCACTCACTGCTGAGTTGTTTTGGTGTGGTTTTCGTTTCTATAGAAACAGCGATTTCTCTGATTGGTGGATGCAAGGTACTGCCTGCTTCAGTAGTGTAGTGTAGTTCTTCACTGGGATTTTAGAGCTTTTTTTATTATTGATTAGTGCTGGGCGGTATACCAGTTCATACCGAATACCGGTGTTTATTTTTGTTATGATA
>NW_015554135.1:326460-331651 GCF_001515605.1 Sinocyclocheilus anshuiensis
ATAAATGAGTACAAAACAGCGTTTCCTAGCACCTGTCGCTTACTGATTGTTTGGAATTATAAATATGAGCGTAGCTCGTCTGTTAATATCACATGCACTTTTTTGTTTGTTTTTTGAAATTTTTGGTCATACGCCCAGCACTATTATTGATTTTGTTTCGAAATGTTGGAGCTCATGACATAAATGATAAAAATCTATTTCTCTATGGAGAAAATACATGAGATTTTACTTCCAGAATCGGACTGTTGTGCTCTATAGGGCAGTCTACTATAAATAAGCACTTTTTGCATATGGTTTTGAAAGAATCCTTGTGTTTTCTTGTCACCAGTGCCAACCAGTGTATATAAGGATGTTCTGTAGGCAGAGATGAGAGCACTCGTGGACTGGTGTAGCCCTACTTATTATTCTTGTAAATGAAAAGCTCTCTCACAGAATTCACACCGGGTGTCAGAGCCTCCTGAAAAACATTGTTTTTGGTTTGCCTGGAACTCAGTGCAAAACTCCTGGCTAATTACAAGTGTTGACTCTTTTTCAAGTGAAACCTGATCTGTGATGAATGGCAATGAGTGCATTCATCATTCATCGCCTCTGGGACTGGGAACAGATCAATACACTGGCCCATCAAAAGCCACAGGAGCTGGATGCTGAGGCCACTGGCTGCTGGGCAAGCGAACAAAGTCCCATTGAGAAACAGGGACGGTTGGATACCAGCTTCTTTGATGGTGAACCCATGCATTGCCGAGGAGGAGTTTGTGTGTGTTTAAAGGATACTAGTTTGGCTTTCACCATAGGGAATGCTTGTAGTCAAGGTCATATCCACTGAAAGGTAATGTGCATATAAAGTTAACCTCAGAGCGTCAAAATCAAAGCCATTCAAAGATAATTAATGTTCAATATAAACTAATATGGAGTGGGATTTTGGACCAGTGATTCAAGATTTCAAGATTTTTATTTGTCACATACATGGTTGTCACATACAGTGACATTTAAGACTCGGCAACCAACGTAATATCTTGTTGGGCATCGCCTATCATGTTCGTCACTGGTTAAGTCAAAAACTCTCATAAACAGAAGATATTATTTTCACTTTATGGTTTCGTGCTTGGTAGGGCTGTGCAATATATCGAAATTATCGAAATATCGCAAATGTACATATCGCAATATGCATATCGCTACAGCTTGCAATATTTGGGGCCATGAACAAAAGACAAAGAGAAAATCACTCACTGCTCTTACCTAAATAACTTTTGTAGCTTAAATAAGAATCAGTGCATATTGAATTCAAAGAGTAAATACTACGCAGTGTTTTATTTTTCCTTTTTATTATTCAGTTCCTAAACTCATGTTAAAATGATTACAGTAATGTTAAAATTACATTTTTATGTAATGCTTGAGTAAAACACTACCGTTCACTTTCAGAAGTTGTTGTAGGGGTGCTTTCTTATTAGAATCAGAATCAGAATGAGCTTTATTCACCACTTAAGTGTGCGCAAACACAAGGAATTTGTTGTGGTTTTACAGGAACTCTTGGTACATACATACATACATACAAATAACCATATATATATGACACAAGATAGTTCAACAGCTGAGTAAAACTGTTTCATCTGAGCATGTGGCACTTTAAGCATTATCGTATCGCATATCGAATATCGCATTATTTAATGAGTTATCGCAAATGGCATTTTTCTTCAATATCGCACAGCCCTAGTGCTTGGTTAGCGTGCCTGTAAATCAGACTTTTGTGACTTTTACTGTTTGTTTACATACTTTCAATCATGTTAATTAGTTGTAATGAAAACAATTTGTCCTCGTCGTAGTGAAAGTGTGCAATACTGTTTCTGCACCATTGTTCTAAGACATCTGCAAGTAATTTGGCCTTTTTTAGGGGTAAAATCCCTGTAACAAGGTATTTTTCTACAGTCCCCTAGATTTTACGTTCATAGACCAGTTCATCTCATTTTATGACCTTTATTGACATCAAAAAATCTAAAAGCCTATGCACTCACGCCTTGCAAGTGTTTTTAGCACGAAATCTTGACAGGCTACCTTTCTTCAGCCATTAAAAGTAAGAAGAATAGAGATGGCTGTCATGAAGAGAAGCAATCGTCTTGTTCGGTGTTGCACACATTTATTTTGTTTGAATTTTTTTTAAGGAGACATCTTATGTCTTTTCTTTGTTTGGAAGTACATTTTTATGTGAACAGCTTTTCTTCATTATGAATTTCAACAAAACAAAGCACAGATCACGACTCAGCACTGAGCACCTCTGGGCACCTCTGAGTTTCATCAGCACAAGACATTAAGTCTGATTATAACAAACTGATTTTGGGCTAAAATTTCCTGTTTTATGGGGGGTTGCAAATAAGTCTAAATTTTTATTCAGTGTGCTTAGTTTTCTCTCCTTTTAATTGTGACGTACATTTTAACATTCAAAAACTCCATAATAAACTGCATCCCCTGTGTCAAATTATTTTTTTACAATGCAAAATCATGACCTTTATTGACGTCAAAAAATCTAAAAGCCTATGCACTCACGCCTTGCAAGTGTTTTTAGCACGCAATCTTGACAGGCTACCTTTCTTCAGCCATTAAAAGTAAGAAGAATAGAGATGGCTGTCATGAAGAGAAGCAGTCGTCTTGTTCGGTGTTGCACACATTTATTTTGTTTGAATTTTTTTTAAGGAGACATCTTATGTCTTTTCTTTGTTTGGAAGTACATTTTTATGTGAACAGCTTTTCTTCATTATGAATTTCAACAAAACAAAGCACAGATCACGACTCAGCACTGAGCACCTCTGGGCACCTCTGAGTTTCATCAGCACAAGACATTAAGTCTGATTATAACAAACTGATTTTGGGCTAAAATTTCCTGTTTTATGGGGGGTTGCAAATAAGTCTAAATTTTTATTCAGTGTGCTTAGTTTTCTCTCCTTTTAATTGTGACGTACATTTTAACATTCAAAAACTCCATAATAAACTGCATCCCCTGTGTCAAATTATTTTTTTACAATGCAAAATCACTATGCTTAGTTGCTCAGTTTTATGTAAAAACATAAATAAAATTCTAATGTGAGATATCCATCTATTTTCTAAAACGCTTGTCCTCTTTAGGGTTATATATGTATATAATCACATTTTGTTGATTTGCAGCCTGAAATGAAGATGGGCACAGTTTTTGTTTTATCCAGCTGTATGAAACTTATAACATCCAAGTGAAAGACATAACACCAACATGTCAGAAAAATGTAAAAAAAAAAAATCAGAATCACTGAGTTGGAAAAAGGATCACCCCCTCCTAAAAATGACTTATAAACTCAATCAGTTGTAGCTAATCGCCTTTTCAGTGGCACACAAAGCCATTTGACTTTCAACTGTGATCAGCTGTGGTCATTCTGAGTAGCTCAGCATGAAAACAGCTTTCCTGGAGCATTTCAGTCATTGGTAGTGCAACTGAAGCAAACAATCAACTATGGGTGGCAAGGCAATGTCAAAAGATCTCCGGGATAAAGTTGTGGATAGGCACAAGTCAGGAGATGGATAAAAAAAATCAAAGGCTTTATCAATGCCTAGAAGCACAGTGAAGTATATTATTAAGAAGTGGAAGATATTTGGTACAACACAGACCCTCCCTGGATCAGGCTGTCGCTCCAAACTAGATGAAAGAGCCAGAGGAAACTGGTCAGAGAGGCGACCAAGAGGTCCACAAAAGATAAAAATAAGAGAAATTCCAACAGACTAAAGGCTGTAATTAAAGCAAAAGGTGGTTCAACAAAATACTGACACAAAGGGTGATCCTTTTTCCAACTGAGTGATTCAAAAAGTGATTCTGTTTTTTATTTATTTATTTTTTCTGACATGTAACATCTTGGTGTTATATCTTTCACTTGGATGTTATAAGTTGCACTGACTACCATTTCCGAACCAGACATTGTACCTTTTTGTGTGTGTGTTTAAAATCCTAGACTTGTGGTCAACACTTATTTCCCAGCATTTGTTCTGTGGAGCACTCATTTGAAGTGACACTCAATAATAAGAGGGCTCTATTTAAAGGAACTGAGTGAATGGAGGTCTGGGGGCTGAGATAGGGCTGTGTATCACCAGCAATATGATACGTATCACGATACAGAGGCCACGATACGATACGTATCTTCTGATTGTTTGCATCTTGTTTTTAAGGCCATAAATAATAATGTACTCGTTCGAATAAATTTATATTGTAATGTACTCATTCTAATATATTTTTAAAAATCATATTTACATTGCTGGTAGGTTATCATATTTACATTGCTGGTCTCTCTCATAAATGAACACTTGATGAATTACACTTTTCTGAGAATAAAATATTGAAGTGGAGATCGCTAAACTGCAAGCTAAAACTAAAACCGGTGTTTTCAGAAAGCAAGCGCTTTTATCCACAGTGGAGAGAGAGCACGCGTGCACATGGTTGCCAGGTTGACAAAGATAAGTAACACACTTAGCAGATATTTCCGTATTGCGCATTGTTTCGGGGATTACGTCTCTTTATATCAGGCAACCTAGTTGTGTTCCTCTGCGGCCAGATTAAACCTGGTTATAGCCTATATATTATGCTCTATTCATTATTTTTTAGAAACCTCGCACTTTTCTGCTCAATTTTAAATGTTGTTCTTGTATTCAAATTAAGCGTGGCCCACTGCTGCACACATGCCACAATATCGATACAGGGACAGCTGTATCGATACTCGTATCGTCAAATCTCTGTGACGATACATCGTCGTATCGATGTATAGAACACAGCACTAGGCTGAGATGGCACTGGGCTCGTGTCAGCGATGTCAAAATTCAGTCGGGCTATTTTAGATTCCATTCAACTGTGTTCACTACAGATCTCTATACTGATATTTCATTCATCTCATTTCATCGTCTTTGTTTAGAATGCAGCCTTTTGTTATTTATACTTTACTGATTAGTACAATTTCTGTTTTTTTATCAATCAATGAAATCGGCCGCATTAAATGTAGTCCATTAAAGAAGATCTATGGGCTAAATTCACCCACATGGCCATCATAATTCACTAATGTGGTCTACCTAATACATCCCAGTGTTGTGAATGTGTTGTGAACTGTAGTTTAGGTAACTGACAGAAGGCTGACATGGGTGCCCATATTGCATTGGGCTCACATATATGTACGGTTCAGCACACGTCTGG
>NW_015554135.1:332103-342005 GCF_001515605.1 Sinocyclocheilus anshuiensis
GGACCATCGCACTCTGAACAGATGGTTACATCTGAGCACAGCAAGCTTTATGGGGAATTAATTAATCAATATAAAATTTAATAAAATAGATTAATTAATTTTAAAAAAGATTGGAATTTATAGTAGATTCTGGAATATTTAAAAACCTCCTGCACTATGAAAAGTTTTGAATAATTAGCCTAAGTTCTTTTTAATGGTTTTGAAAGAAGTCTCCTATGTTCACCAAGACTGCATTCATTTGATCAAAAATACAGTAATATCATGAAATCGTATTACAATTTAAAAGGTTTGTTTTCTAATGGCTGGTGTAAATTCTGCTTTGCCATCACAGGAATAAATTACATTTTAAAATATATTAAAATAAAAAACAGTAATTTTAAATGATAATATTTCAGAGTAGTGATTTTTTTACTGGTTTTTGTCTGGTAGGTCATGGACACACTCATTTTGCTATTTTGCTGTTGAAGAATCATGAATACTCATGAAGAGTTTAGTAGCAATAAAACCATAAAAGCATCATAATCATCAGAATTTGCACCATGTTTTACAGAGTTGTCAAAAGATCAAAGTTTCAGTGTGAGAGGTGCGTCTCTTTCTACTCTCTACAGGAGTCTGGCTGCTTTGTAGTCGAAGGGTCCAGAAGTTTACGCAGTGAGTTCAGTCCAGCCCTGAGCACGAAACCCTCACAGTGACACAGTCTTCAGGGCCTCTCCAGTTACAGGCCTGGCCTTCCTGTCTTTCGAAGAAGGCTGAGGGAGTAGGGGGGGAACGTGCAGGGAACTTGAGCGTCCTCCAGTGAATTACACAATACGCCAGCTATGGAAAGTCTGCTTCTCTGGAGACCATCCCAATGTTAGGAGTTAAAGTGTATCCCCACCTTCCTCATTACATCCCCTCCCCTGTCTCAGTCGCTCTGAGGTTTTTTATTTTTCTCGTTCTCATCTCTCTCGCAGTCGGAGTCTTTCTGCATCCAGTTTGCACTCAAGTTCGGCTCTTTGTCTTGAGTGTATTAGCACACAGGAACAAGGTTGTGTGCCATTCAGAATTGATTTGACATTGCCTTAAATTCCGGTTTTAATTCAAATTTAAATTTAACAGGTGGTTCCCACAGTCCTTGAAAACATTGAAAGGTCATGGAAATTTATTTAGTATAAAATTGAATGTAAAATTGTGTACTTATGCTGTTCTAAAAAAAAATACCCATGTGAGTGCAGTCTCTATTAAATGGTTTTTAAAAACTGTAGTCATTACAAACTGGTGCAATATTGGTTATTGTTTTGTTTGTACGTGTATGAATTATATGACAAAATAATATATGGTTTACATTATTATAGAGGATATATCATCTAATGCTCAACTTTTAAATAATCTTTTAAAATACTAATAATTTAATAACACAGTTAAGTTAGGGGTGCGTGATATCAAGATTTTGGATCGTGGATGATTAAAATGTCTCCACGATCTGTTTTTGTATAAATATCTTAGTATTGTGCTACAGCGCACATTCTGTCAGTTGCAGGTCTGGCTCCTCCGTCTCAATATAGGCTACTGTACAATGCGTCATACATTCACATCAAATGTTAACAGCAGTATAGTTGCACTCACGGGACACTGCACTTATTTGCAATCACAAAAGTACATTATTTGCATGTGCTTTAAAGCCTTGCCGGTTAAACATTTTATTTGCGTGTTGTTCTGACATGCGCTTTTTCTAAGCGCGTACACCTGAAGTGCGCATGAGATTTTTTTTCGTCTGATATGATATTTTTGCCATATCGCCCACCCCTAAGTTAAATGTAATCTTGCCTCAAAATAAATGTCCCATTTTTCATACTGTACATTAGGGCTGCACGATATATCAAAATTATCGAAATAGCGCAAATGTAGGCTACATATCATGATATGCATATCGCAATGGCATGCAATATCTGAATTATTATTTTAATAGGCTACTTGTAAACGTTGCGAAAAGTTAATTGTGTGACTTGCTTGACGTAAAAAAAAAAAAAGAGTTATAAAGTGTAATAAGTTGCAGGAAACAACTCGTTGCGGTCTCTTACTGTCTGACACACACCTGAAGCGTGCGCACAAGCAAATGCTGCTCCATCTGAAAGAACTGCAAGTTCGAGTCGCTTATAACGTGCATTTGAACAAGCAACACGCATCAAACATCTTTCAAACATGAGAAGCATTTATGAATGTCTTGTCCAACAAAAGACAACATTTAATACCTTTTTACTCCAAACCCACTTCATAACGTCATTCGAGTGTTTGAAATAAAAATCCTTCTGTGAGATGTATGGCTTCTTACGCAGAATAAGACATGCAACATATTATTTAGTATTCTATGCAGTGATAAAGGCTATGCCGATTAGCATTGCATTATGAATATACTTTATTATAATGAAAATTATAATAAGATCATCTCAGATAAACCATATATATTGTGTTTATTAGTCACGTTGAATCAATGAAAGCAGTTCAGCTACAGCAATAGGGATTTCCTGGAGCGACCTGCATTTTCTTTCTTCTGCGGAGCAGATTTGGAGTTTCAGCGCAAGAGCGCCCTCTGGTCTTCGGGTGGAGCAGTATTTACTACTGATCACAGAACCCTGCTTCTCTGACAAGCTGCACATGTAAAAAATCATAGCCTTTGCCAAATCGCGATTGCAGTTTAATTTCGATGAATCGTGCAGCCCTAGTCTTAAGAGAACGTGAACAGTTTGGAAAGAAATAGGATTTGGAGCGAGAGGATCCCAGCAGCCTAATACTGTAAACCTGCAGCTGTCTGTCAAACAACAAAAGAAAAAGAGAAAATCACTCACTGATCTTTACTGACTAACATTTGTAGCTTTATTATGAATCAGTCTATATTAATTCATGGGAAGACAATGCAGTGTTTTAGTTTTACATTTGATTATTGAGTTTCTGTATTGTTTATTACTTGAATGCTACTGTTAAATATATCTAATGTAAGCCTGCCTGAAAGTTAAAGCACTGTTTATTTCATTTGTATCTTTGTTGTTTTTAGATTTGTGACATTGCTTTTTATGTAATGCTAAAACTCTGCTGGTCACTTTCAGAAGTTGTAGTTAATGTAAAACGTATGCATTGGTTATATAATTTTTTGTTTTTCAATATTTTTCAATATAATTTAAATTAATTTCACACACTTAAAGCAATATCGTATCCCATATTCAATATCGCATTATTTAACAAGGTATCGCATGTCACATTTTTCTTCAATATCGCACAGCCCTACTGTACATTATGATGTTGTGAGGCCTAAATTCACTTGCAGCATTTAAAACAACATCTTTTTAGCTTACATTGGTTTATTTTTTAAATGTAATAAATTTAAAATAAAATTTCTATTCATTTTCTATTAGGAATTATCTGCTGCTTTGTGTCAACTAGAATTTTAATATTGTGCATTCCCATAACAAATGACTGGAGGAATCATGGAAAAATCGTGCAAAGTAATTGAAAGTGTGGGGAAAAGGATTTAAGCAAGTAGAATTTGTAGTTAAGTGCATATCCAGTAAATTCCTCTTCAACATTAAATTCAACATCCTGTGTGGCCAACTTGATTTAAATGTAATCATGAATTAAAAAGCGAGCCATTTCTTAAATTCTCAGTTTTGCCTAAAGCTGTGCAGGAGAGATGGACTCCAGCATTTATGGTGACCATCAGCAGACATGACCTCAGTCTGATCAATGGAAACAGTCAGAGAAACGGTGTTTCGCCTGACATGACTCTGCTCTGCCTGTGTGCCATGTTAGGTAATGTGTGCCAGCCTGATTTTACTCAAAACACAGTCAGCCTCTCAACCAGATGTTAGGCTATAAAATTCAGGTGAATTTGACTATTAGTACTTTTTCACTTTGGAAAATTGTCTCAGGCATATGCTTACAATAACAAGACTGTTCGTGACATGAGGGAAGCCACTGGTATGCTGTGTTATTTTTCGTTTGTACTTCATAGTAGTTCAATCTATGGCTGTACATGGGAAATTTCAGTCGTCCAGAGCACTTAGCCGCTGATAAGACGAACAACAGAGCTCTGTTCAGTGTCAGAGGGGCCGATTCCATCCCTTACGTCGCTCTCACATTGCTCTTTTTATTTAAATAATTTTTGGGGGGAGAAAGACATCACTTATTTTATTCAGCGAGGATGCATTAAACTGATCAAAAGTGACAGTAAAGTCATTTATAATGTTACAATGCAAATATTGAGCAGCACAGAAATAAATGAAATTTTAATATGTTCAAATAGAAATTAGTTATTTTAAATTGTAATAATATTTCACAATATTACTGTTTTTAACTGTATTTTTTATCAAATAAATGCACCCTTGTTGAGCATAAGAGAAAAAGCAATCAGAACAATCTGCAAAACATCTTCATTTGTGTCCCACGGGAAAAAGAAAATCATACAAGTTTGCAACACTGTGATGGGTAAACGATGAAAGAATGTACATTTTTAGGTGAAATACTCCTTTTAAAAGTGATTGGGATATAATATCTGATTTCCATTTTAAATGGGTGTTATTCTCAGCTTAAATTGAGTTTGTTAGTATACAAAAATATGCAGAAGTATAGACTACAAACAAGACGGTTGTCTGGCTGAAGGATGTAGTACACAATATTGCATGTTGTAAATTGTAAATGTAATACTAGAGAAACCACCTAAAATGACAGCGTCTTCCCTCCATAAAGGCATTCTGAGATAAAACGAACATCAGCACAGGCTCTGCATTGATTGTTCGATTAGGCAGCGCTCAGGGAGTCTGTGCCAGCGTTAGGCAGAGGCAGTCATGCAATGGGATCAGCTTAAAACAGAAACATGTGTGGGCAAAGACCTTTCCTTTCCTTTGCTTTTTTTTTTCCTCATTTACCCCTTTTCTCTGGAATAGCAACAGCCAGCAAATGAGACTTTCCCTGGAAGGAGCCTGGCAAATGGAAGGAAATGACATCATTGGGGGGTTGTAATTGATGTCTCAGTGTTTTCAGCAGTATATGTCTTGGCTATAGTCTATGGGTAAACGATGAAAGAATGTACATTTTTAGGTGAAATACTCCTTTTAAAAGTGATTGGGATATAATATCTGATTTCCATTTTAAATGGGTGTTATTCTCAGCTTAAATTGAGTTTGTTAGTATACAAAAATATGCAGAAGTATAGACTACAAACAAGACGGTTGTCTGGCTGAAGGATGTAGTACACAATATTGCATGTTGTAAATTGTAAATGTAATACTAGAGAAACCACCTAAAATGACAGCGTCTTCCCTCCATAAAGGCATTCTGAGATAAAACGAACATCAGCACAGGCTCTGCATTGATTGTTCGATTAGGCAGCGCTCAGGGAGTCTGTGCCAGCGTTAGGCAGAGGCAGTCATGCAATGGGATCAGCTTAAAACAGAAACATGTGTGGGCAAAGACCTTTCCTTTCCTTTGCTTTTTTTTTCCTCATTTACCCCTTTTCTCTGGAATAGCAACAGCCAGCAAATGAGACTTTCCCTGGAAGGAGCCTGGCAAATGGAAGGAAATGACATCATTGGGGGGTTGTAATTGATGTCTCAGTGTTTTCAGCAGTATATGTCTTGGCTATAGTCTTACTTGTTGTGTGTTGCACAGCTGCTCTCTTCAAATTAGACTGTGTTAGACTAAAAGTTGCAGGTACGTCCCATAAATTGCTCACTAAGTTGATGCCGAGCAGGTAAGTAGATTTAACAAATTAAACTAAGATTCAGTCATCTACTGGTTTAAACAAACAACAAAACTACCCGAAATGTTTTTGGAAGAAGGGTTTTATGCTCACAAAGGCTGCATTAATTTGATCAAAACGCAGTAAAAACCGTAATGCTGTGAAATATTACAATTTAAAACAACTGCTATCTATTTTAATACATTTTAAAATGTAATTTATTCCTGAAAGCTGCAAAGCTGAATATTCAGCAGCCATTACTTCAGTCTTCAGTGTCTCATGATCCTTCAGAAATCATTCTAATATACTGATTTGGTGCTCAAGAAAATTTCTTCTTATTGTAATTGTTGAAAACTGTTGCAACGCTTAATATTTTTGTGGAAACCATGATACTTTTTTTTTTTCAAGATTCTTTCATGAATGGAAAGTTTAAAAACAGCATTTATTGGAAATATGAATCTTTTATAACAATGTAAAAGTCTTTACTGTCACTTTTGATCAATTTATTGTGTCCTTGCTAAATAAAAGTATTCATTTATTAAAAAAATAAATAAAATTACTGACCTCGAACATTTGAATAGTAGGCTGTATAGGCATTATATGGCAAATTATGTGCCAAAATACCATGATATTTTAATGTGATGCCACCACTGTACCAAGGTACCACTACTTTTCTACAGTTAGTAAGTTTTGTAAGCTGACTTACAAAAAGTCATATGAATACAATGTTCAAACTGAGTTATTTGTAAGCTTTACAAACGAATGCTATCAAATGAATCAGCCTCAAAATATTTGACAATAAGATATCATCATATGTCAAACGTTCTGGCTCATATTTGTCGGTGAAAAATCATTCAAAGAGTCTGATTGTTCAGCAGATGATCAGATTGTTTTGGTTCTGTTTGGGATGGGTTTATTGGGTTATTTCTCCCACTTACCACAGGACAGGAATTTAGGGAGGAGCAAATTACATTTGGGTGTGCTAAACTGAATCATTTATATGGCATTGATCTCATTTTCAGCCTCCTTGTGGTTTCAGCCTAAGACATCATCCTTTTCACAAAGACAAAGAGAGAAATAGACGGAAAGACATACTGACATCGACCGTAATCCTGTTTCTGCCACAGTTTCATTTAATTTTAGATCCCTTTGTGTTTTATTTTGAAAGCATTATGCAACACACTTCATCCGTTGTTCACAAAGGAGGTCATCAATCGGTCATAAGCGTTATTTTATTAGCTGTGTGGCCATGAAGAGCTCAAAATAGAGTAGCTCACTGTTTCCTTTTGTGATGATAATTACCTCACTGTCTCTGTAGTTCTTCATCTCGCAGCTCTTTTGTATTTGACAACAACAGCCTGTCTTTTAAACACCTTTTCAATGTTTTCCAGCAGTTTTAAGCATCACACGAGCTGTTTTTGATGGGGTAAAACAGGTGTTTTTTACACTACCATTGAAAAATTTTAACCAAACTATGTTACAGACTTTTCATTAAGACCCTAAAGGATCATATCAACTTGTGGAAAATGGGCATCCTATGACCCCTTTAAATTAAACTGGTAATTTTATGCATCACTTTTAAATACTGCAAGTAGTTTTTGTCACTGTGCATCGTCCCATTGACATTTACATTTGCATCTGACACGTATCTCTGGGTAGATCTCACTGTCTGTGAAAGCGATAGCTCTAACAATTGCCAGACTGCTCATGCGTTACACGATTGCATTTCTGTACCAGGTGGCAAAGGGAGTCATTGCCGCACTGTTGTGTGGAGTCAAGGTATTTCCCCTGCTGCCCGTCTGTCGGGCGAGAGGCTGCCTGCCATTACTCACGATAAACACTGCTCATTTAGGCTGAAGGTGACCCTCTTACAATTAATTATTGAACTTGTCCGTCAATCAGGATTATTAAGTCACTCCATCATTAATTACTTTATTGTCTTTGCTTTGAATGTTTTTAGAGTTTCCGTTGGTGCCATTTTTTTTACATCATCTTGCTTGGTCCGGCTCACCTACAAAAGCAACTGTGCAACAAGAACATATTGTTAGAGTACTGGTTTCAATTATCATACTGAAAGAAATATAAGTGGACTTCATCAGACGACATATTATAGAAAAGAAAGACATGATTAGGGCTAGACAAAGTAGCTAAAATAATTGTAATATTTTACATTTTTCATTTCATCATTTCATTTTTTGACTATATTCAGTATAACTCTATAATAACAATATTACCCAAACAGCTATTGTTTATCAAGTAGATTTAAGAAAATACAGTAAAAAAAAAAGAAGCCAGGCATGTTTTTCACACTTGAGGCATTATAGTATTTTTTCTATTTATATGCACCAATATAACCCAACATAATAATAAACATCAATATTTACTAGATATAAAAGTCATTTTACTAGAATATCTTAATATATGAAAAATGACTTAAGACTTTTGTGAACATTTTTGAATAGTAAGACACAATTTGTTGATCAGTTAATTAGGCTAATTCATTGAAATTGACCATTTAAAATGATTCATGGAACTGAATCAAACTTAAGCGATTTTACTACTTATCGAGGGTCAGACTATTGTTTTTACATAGTGATTTAAACTATATATTTTATTATTTTACTGCAAACTGTTTGGCAGCACAACAGCTCTGGCAAGACACTTCCAGGACTAAATGTATGCAATTTTGTAGTCAGCTGCCACTCTAGCGCAATGTCAAATAACACACTGTTTACCCAACTAGAAATGTCACAGTTCAAAAACAACATAACCCACCTATTTGTTTACTTATATCATTAATAATAGTAGGGTACAGACTGGACTGTTCCACTTTCTGCAGGCTTTTGCTTAACTTAGGACAGAGTCCTCTTTGCTTGTCAATCATAGACTGTTACATGACTTTCAGCTATAGTGTTTTTAAAACTGGGTCAACGATCCATTTTGATAGGCCTAGCACAGAAATGTGTGTTTGTGGCTTTAATGTTTTATTGAATGGCTCCTGAGGGAATAGGGATCAGAGATTAGAAATCTAAATGTCCAAGCACTCATTTGATGAGGTCAGAGGTCAGGCAGTAATCTGTCCCTCTTCTGTCCCATTCGTTAGCTTTAGGCTTGCTCAGTGACCTGAGAAATGGTGGATTAACAATTGATGTTTGGTAAAGATAGTTGAACACATTAGTATTCACCCGTGTGCCACATTAAGACTAATTAATGACTCTCACCTTCCCTCTGAAAGAGACTCGTACATCAAACTGTGGATATTGATGATTCCTGTGAGTTTTAGAGCTTCATCAATCATTCAGCTGAAATGGCATAATAATTTTCTATTAGGTTTGTGGTTTGTGGTTTCTTTAGAGCTGTACATCAGTACTCTATTTTAGGTTTACTGAGATTTCGTGTCAGTGTGCAGCATACTGTATACTGTGTCCCAATTTGCATACTATATACTAAATAGTAGGCAAGATGAGAATCAATGCGTCCCAAAATGATATGATTTTAAAAAGTAAGGTAAAGATTTTGAAGCTTTTTTGTGTGGCTTTTCAAAAATGTAGATAAATTGCATGTTTTGGAGCTAATATTATCATTTTCAGCTTTTTTAATTAAAGTGGTGAGGTCTTTTTTTTAAGCTAGGTTAAGTTAATTGTATGAACTTAACAACCCTCTACATTGCGAGTAAATCACTCGCATATGCGACTAAATCTTCACTCTGGGCGACTAAATGAGGTCTAATATTAGCCAATTGCTAATAAATTCTCAGATTTTACTCGCCAGTGTGTGAGTTGGAGGCTAAATATAAGTTTAGCTCAGATATATTTTCACTCGCCGAACACTCTCTGACTGAGCGCATCAGAGTTTCACTCTCCGCCAAGCGATCTGTGCTGTGTTTCAGTTCATCTGAATGGATGTGCAACGCACCTGTATTTAACGTACCGTAAACTCTAGTGTGAAGGCGCATGACTCGCCGTCGCTTTGTTTCACACACACGCAGCGAGAGAGAGAATTGACGCGCTACCTATGCGCGCTACATGTAAACGATATTCTTTGTTGTATTTTGCTGTCAAAATAACGGAGTTCCTTTGGAATTCTTCAGCTTTTAAGAACTACCGCTTTCTCCGGTAGTGGGCGGAACTAATGCGCAAACGGCAATCTCATTGGCTGGTGCTCACCTATTATCGTCCCTGTTTTGATTTCA